>NW_012267475.1:521277-543092 GCF_000151885.1 Dipodomys ordii
AGCGCTCTACCACTTGAGCTACAGCGCCACTTCCGGTTTTCTGGTGGTTTATTGGAGATAGGAGTCTCACGGTCTCTCCTGCCCAGACTGGCTTTGAACCACGATCCTCAGATCTCAGCCTCCTGAGTAGTTAAGATTACAGGCGTGAGCCACCAGCGCCCGGCTGGGAGACAAATTTGACAGCCTCATCTCCAATTAAACATCAAAAAGACAGAAATAGAGGTTTAGCTCAACTGACAGAGCACCTTCCCAGTAAGTGCAAAGCCCTGAGTTCAATCACCAATACCCCTCAAATGTGGGTGCGTAAAAAGAAAAATGTTTTCAACAGATTGGGAGGAATCCTACAGAATACAGTGCCCCTACTGGATTGTATGGTAAAGTGTTTATTTTTTTTTATATGTTTAGGTTTTTAGGAAGCTGCCAGACAACATTCTGAAATGCCTGCACCATTTTGCATTCCATCACAAATGAACTAGAATTCCTGTCATTCCACATCCTCAGTGGCATTTTGAATTTTAGTGTTGTGGATTTTATACAGCCCAATCCAGGGATAATATGATTATTTAATATGTTTATTTAATTTCCATTTTCTTAATGACATGTTTTTTTTTGTGCTGGTCCTGGGGACTGAATTCAGCCCCTTGCTGTCTCTGCACTTCTTTTGCTCAAGGCTAGTTGTCTACCACTTGAGCCACAGCTCCACTTCTGGCTTTTTGGTGGTTAAATTATAAATGGAGAGGAACTGGGTTCGATTCCTCAGCACCACATAAGCAGAAAAAAAAAAGGCTGGAAGTGGCTCAAGCGGTAGAGTGCTAGCCTTGAGCTGGAGTTGAGGGACAGCGCCCAGGCCCAGAGTTCAGGCCCACGACTGGACCCCCCCAAAAAAATTATGATGGAGATAAGAGTCTCATGGACTTTGAACCCCGACCCTCATATCTCAGTCTCAAGAGTAGCTAGGATTATAGGTGCGAGCCACAGGTGCCTATCTTTTCAAAATGTGGGACTGATTCTATTTATTTCTTTTTTTTTTTTGCTTTCAAGAAGTATTTCTACCTTTGAGATTTTATTTAGACAAGTGTATGCTAAGATAATCTATAACTCCTATTTCTTTTTTTTAATTTTATTTTATTTGTGAACATACGGTACAGAGGGGTTACAATTGTCTATTTATTTCTTAGCTCAAGGTCCCACAATGTCTACAGATTACCTTTCAGACTCCATAAAAAAGCTCCTAAACTCACACACCTCCTAGCTCCTTTTTAGTTATCAATATGTCTCACCTCAGGAAGCCTCCAATTTTGACCATCTAATCTTCATATTCGTAGGTTCAGAACACATCAGCCTCTGCACAGCTGTTTCTACCCTGCTCCACGAGTGACAGTCTCACACTCGGCTACCTTAGAAAGCCCTAATCACTTGTCAAGACTTGGCTAACAGAGCCAGGGACGTAGGTCTGACAGATCTGGTCTATAATGTGAAAGATGCTGGGTTCAATTCCTAGCATTGCCAGAAAAAGAAAATCTGGGCTCAAATGTCAATTATCCCCTGAAATCTACTACATTTACTGTCTTCTGGGCACTACCCTACCACACAATGCAGCCATAACCCTTTCATTTTTACATACATCTTGTTTTGCTAAACTACAAGCTTTTAAAGGGAGCAGGAACATTGGGTTTACTTTTGCATCACCCAGGGGAGTGTTGCGCAGACTGGTATTCAGAGCTCAGGAGGCTGGGATCTGAGGATTGTGGTTGGAAGCCAGCCGGGGCAGGAAAGTCCATGGGACTCTTTTCTGCTGTTAACCACCGAAAGGCCACAAGTGGAACTGTGGCTCAAGTGGTAGAGCGCCAGCCTTGGGCCAAAAAGGCCAAGAGTTTGGCGAGGTGCTGAGTTCCAGTCCCGGTAGAAACAAACAAGGATGTAACCACAACTGGTGTCATTGAGAAAGTTCTAGACCTCCTCCCGCGAGGGGGCGGGGCCGAGAGACGCAGCTGCCGCAGCGCCCGTGAGAGTTGCCCAGCACGGGGGCGCGGCCCGGCGGCTCCGGGCCGAGCGCCAGGAAACGCAGCGCGGCCCATATCGGCCTCAGAGCCCTCCCCATCCGGTCCGCTCGCCCTCAAGGGCTTCACCCGCGCTAAGCAGCCTGGGAGTCGTGCGCTGCGCAGAGCCACCGCCGCAACAGAGCCATTCCCGCCCTTTGTGACACCTCCGCCAATCGCTCGCCGGCGCTCCCGGAGTCCTCCAATCAGCGGCGGCGGGAGGGGCGGTGCGGAGCCTGGACGCGGCGCTGGCAGTTGGACGCTGCGGCGCTGGGCATTTGGGCGTGATGGTCCCTGTCCCCTCGGAGGTCGTGGAGGCCGAAGCCTCATCCTGACTGCGGCCAGGACGTGACAGCGGCGCCTCCCTCCTAGAAACACCTCAGAAGACAACCCTGGAAGTCCAGTGCTCTTCAGGACAGGATGCCTCCGCACGTTGATGGAAACCTCGCTTCAGCGGCTTAGCCAGGCTGGTGCTCACACCTCCAATCCTAGCTCCTCAGGAGCCTGAGATCTGAGGATCACAGTTCGAAGCCAGCCCGGGCAGAACATTCCGTGAGCTTCAACTAACTACCGAAAAGCTTCAAGTGGAGCTGTGGCTCAAGCGAGAGCAGCAGCCTGGGCAAAAAAAGTTCATGGACTGTGCTTCGGCCTTGAATTTAAGGCCCAGGACCGGCACCACAACAACAAAGGAACAGAACATGGCTGCTATTGGTGGACAGTACAAGGCCCGGAAAATAGGCATAGCCCGCTCCTTTTGGTCCTGCACACACTAAACTCGGCACGCAACCTAGGAGCGGAGGCACCTCCTCGCTTTCTAGCTATGCACCTGGTGTGTTTGCAACCCAAGTCTGCAGAGTGCAGGTGCATGACAGTGCTGGTCACACTTTTCACTTTAGAGATGAAGATCCAAGTCTGCTTTTGGTGTTATATGTCCTTGAGCCAGCTACTTAGCTCTGAGAATTTGTTTCTCCAATTGGAGCACAATGAAAGAAATAAGCATATACATACATACATAATATGTATATACACAGACGTATATATACACAGATATATATATATATATATATATCTGTAGTAAGGATTTTAATATCTAGTGTTGATACACACTTAAGTGAAGGCAATTGTTATAACCCTGGTAGTTTCTGCTACCAGTATACCTTCTTATCAGCCATTGCCCCTTTAGTGTCTTTGATAACTAAGAAAACAAGATAACTGAGGTCACATAATCTTAAGACATTTTGCTGGCTTCTTGATCACAATGTTTTTAAGTTTTATTTTACAGAAGGATTACAGTTACATAAGTCAGTGAGTATATTTCCTTTTATACAGTATCATCCCTTCCCTCACTCTCTCACAGTCCCTCCTATCTCTAGCCATGAGTTGTACAGTTCACTTTCAACAGTGTCCAGTGAACACCACTACTGTATTTTTTCACCCTCCCCTCACCACACAAGCTCTGTGCTTCAACCTCACAAAGATCATGCAGAAAGAAAACAGAAACAACAAAGAAAAGACCTCTTGTTTCCACATCTTGGGAGTTCAAGAGAAAGAGGGGTAGGGGTACATAGACATTGGATTTTGGTCTCACTGTGTGTGTCTAGAATCCTGTATATCCCACTTTTTTATTTCTTTAAAAATTGGTTAGTCATAGGGCTTGGGCATGGGCACTGTCAGCATTTTTGTTCAAGGATAGTGCCCCACCACTTTGAGCCACAGTACTACTAACAGTTTTTGAGTGGTTACTTGGAGATAAGAGTCTCATGGGGACTATTTTTCTACCGGGGCTGGCTTTGAAACACGATCTTCATATTTCAGCCTCCTGAGTAGCTAGGATTACAGTGTGAGCCATTAGCACCCGGCCCCAGTGGTTTTTAGATCTAAATTCTGCATGAAAGAAAACATGTCTCTCTGAGCCTGGCTTGCCTCAGTTAGCATGATTTGTTCTAGGTCCATCCATTTCCATGCAAGTGACATAATCTAATGGCTGTGTAAAATTAAGTTGTGTATAGCTACCACATTTTGGGGGTCCACTCATCTATTGTAGGACATTGGGACTGTTTTCATATCTTGGCTATTGTGAAAACTGCAGCAATGAACATGGATGTGCAACTTACTTTATGGTATCTTGGCTCATGATGTTCAGGGAAGATGCCCAGTAGTTATATGGCTGGTTCATAGTGAAGATCTATGTTTAGTTTTTTGAGGAATCTCCAGACCGTTGTCTAAAAAGATTATACTAGTTTATATTCCCACCAAGAGTGCAATAGTGTTCCTTTGTTTCCATATCCCTGTCAAGATTTATTGTTGTTCAGATGGCATAGTGTTGGCCATTCTAACTGGTATAAGATGGTATCTCAGGATTGTTTTGATTTCCCTATCCTTAATTGCCCAGTTTTCATGGCAAAGAAGGGGCAACTCACAGGACTAGAGATTCATAAAAGTTGACATCAGGATATGTCCACTTAAACTTTCCCACACTTAACTCCTTTCATCATCTTAATGACTCACATCTTACAAGCAGCTGGGACCATTATAAAGACAAGCAACAAATCTAAAAATCTGATGCTATTTCTCAACTCTCCCTATTTTGTGAGCATTGTCACTTTGTAGTCCCCAGTGGCTTCAGGTGCTTGAAACTCAAGTGTACTTTCTAAAATGCCAAGGACAAGTGAGCTTACCTCAATGATAAGAGCATTTGTTTACCATGCATAAGGCCCTGGGTTCAATCTGCAGCATTGAAAGCATGTGTGTGTGTACATGCTTTCATATATATAGATAGATGTATATGTAGATATACACACATATATCCTCATGCCCATCTTTTGACATTGTGTACAGATAACACAATTATTTTACACATACCTGGCATGACAAGTTGAAAGCCTACAGCTTGAATATTTAACTAGCCTCAGAATCAAACAACAGGATCGGGTGATTCCAAGGAACAATATAGTTTCAGGCAAGGGCAGAGTAATGTTGTCCATGGGTGTTGTCAAAACGGAACCTATTAAAATCAACACACAGCCCAGAGGTCAGGAAAAACAGGTGGTTTATACTTTCCATCCAAAACCACATGAGCCAGTAGAGAACTTAAGAACAAGGACAAACAGAGGTTTCTGGCAAGTCACTGCCAATTTCTGGTGCTTAGGGGCTTATAGGGATTCTGTTTTAGCATCTGTTGTTGTTGTTGCCAGTTTTAGGGCTTGAACTCAGGGTATGGGTATTGTCCCTGAGCTTTTTTTGCTCTAAGTTAGCACTCTACTACTTGAGCCTCAGTTTCACTCTGTCTTTTTGGTGGTTAATTGGAGTTGAGTCTCATGGATTTCCTGCCAAGGCAAGCTTTGAACCTTAATTCCTACATCTCAGCCTTTTGAGTAGCTACAATTACTGGCATAAGCCACTGGGACCCAGCTTAGCAACTACGTATAAAAGCATGTTCCCTAGAAATCCTGAATCTATTATTATTCATTTTGGGTAAGTATCATTAGTCTGAAAGAGCAATAGAAATCCAGGTGAGTTGAAGATAAAGCAGAATTAAAAATGAAACAGAACATACCAGAGAGACATTCAAGAACTAGTGGACTCAGTCAAAAGTTGAAATCTGTGTGTAATTGGGATAGATGGAGAAGAATTAAAAGCTAAAGTAATTGAGAATATATCCACAAAATAACAGAAAACTTTCCCAACCTCAAGAAAGAGAATCTTATCCATCTCATAGAGGCATACAGAATTCCAAGACCAGAGAAGAGATACTCCTTGTTTTGAAAACTCTGGACTTAGAAGGAATTAATTTTAAAGGCAGCAAAATCAAAGGGAACTTTATTACCATGGAAAGAAAATTGGAATAATATTTCCCAACATAAACTCTAAATGCAAAGAGAGTCTGGAAAGCGATATTTAAAGCTCTGAATGACAGTTGTCAACCTAAAGTACCCAGTGAAGCTATCATTCATGATTGAAGGAGAAACTAAAAACCACACACACACACACAGAGACATACACACACATACACCTAAAGGAATTAACACTAAACCAGCACTACAAAAGATAATAAAGCATACAATCAGAAAAAGACAAAAGAAATACAACAATGATAAACCCACTAAAGAATTAGTTTAGTGAAGCAGGAAGAGGAAAGAAGCAGGTAACATGTTTAGTGAAACAGGAAGAGGAAAGAAGCAGGTAACACAAAAGCAATGTCAGGAGACACAGCATATCAAAGTATCAATGGTATCAATTCTCCAATCAAAAGACGTAGAGCAGTAGCCTGGATCAAAAACAATACCCAACCATTTGTTGCCTCCAAGAAACACATCTCCCTGTCAAAGATAAATTCTCAGTGAAGGGATGGTAACATCTTTCAAGCGAATGAATACTACTAGAAGGAAGAGATCTGACAAAGCAATAAGAAGAGATACAGAATGTCACTACATACTAATAAAGGCAATGATTCACCATATAGTGGAGCTCCCAAATATATTAAATACTCTTAGACATACTAAAACTAATTGACCCCAACACATAGTGGGAGACCTCAGCACTATACTCTCATCAGTAGCAGGTCAAAAGAAGATTGTCAAATCTCTGAATTAAATGACACCATACCCACAATAGGCATCTGCAGAGTATTCAACAATCACACAGTACAAATTATTCTCAACATTTCATGTAACTTTCTCCAAAATCATTATCTTAAGACATACCACAATCCTGTGCAAATACAAAAAAAAGATGTAATTTTCTGTATCCTTTCTGATCACAATGGAATTAAACTAGAAATCAACAAAAGATACTACAGAAATTAAACACATGGAAACTGAACAACACACTGTTGACCAATAACTGAATCACTGAAGAAATAGAAGAAAAAAAAATCAAACAACCTGCAATCTAGTGAAAATGAAATCACATCATACCAGAACATCTGGGATATGACAAAAGCAGTGTTAAGAGTAAAGTTCATAGCCCCAAGCACCTACAAAAAGAGAACAGAAATTGCTCAAGTAAATAACCTCATGATGCAACTAAAGCTTCTAGAAAAATAGGTACAAACCAAACCCAAAAATACTAGATGGAGAGAGAGAGTAAAGATCAGGATGGAACTCAGTGAATTAGACTTAAAAAAAAAACTATACATAGGGCTGGGAAGGTGGCTCAGTGGTAGAGTGCTTGCCTTGCATGCATGAGACCCTGGGTTCGATTCCTCAGCACCACATAAGCAAAAAGAAAAAAAAGCTGGAAGTGGCGCTGTGGCTCAAGTGGTAGAGCATTAGCCTTGAGCTGAAGAATGAGGGACAGGGCCCAAGCCCAGAGTTCAGGCCCCATGACCGGACCCCCCCCCAAAAAAAAACTATACATAGAATCAATGAAACAAAAAGCTGATTCTTTGAAAATATGATTTATAAACCCCTAGCTAATTTGACAAAAAGTGAGAGAAACCCAAATCAACATAATTAGAGATGAAAAAGGAAACATTACAACAAAATCCAAGAAATTCAAAAGATAAGGTATTACACTTAAATAAGATGGAAACCTATACCCAAATAAGATGGAAAATCTAGCAAAAATGGATAAATTTCTAGATGCATATGAGCTTTCTAAACAGAACCAAGAAGATAAAAACTACTTAAACTCATAACAAGCAATGAGATTGAGGAAGTAATAGTCTCCCAACATGGAATAGTCCAGGTCCAGATGGATTCACAGCAAAATTCTTGGATTCACAGCAGAATCCTATGGGACTTTGAAAGAACTAACACCAGTACTCTCTAAACTTTTCCATGAAATAAAAATGGAATGATCACTACTAAACTCATTCTACGAAGCCAGAATTAATTCATCCCCAAACCAGGTAAGGACCCAATGAATAAAGAGAACTATAGACCAATCTCTTTGCTGAACAAAGATGCAAAGCTCCTTACTAAAATACTTGTTAACAGAATTAAACAACTAACCAAGTATTCATTATAACCAAGTTAGTTTTATTCCAGAGATACAAGGCTTAATATACATAAATCAATTAATGTAATACACCACATTAACAGAACCAAAAACAAGAATCATATGATCATCTCAACAGATGCAGAAAAGTCTATCATCAGAATACAAAAGCTCTGAAGAACCTAGGAATAACAGGAACATTTCAACATAATAAAGGCCATATATGACAGACCTGCATCCAACATCATACTAAGTGGTGAAGAAATAAACCATTTCCTCTAAAATCAGGATAAGGCAAAGTTGTATGCTCTCTCCACTCCTTTTCAATATAACACTAGAATTCCTAGCCAGAGTAATATGGCAAGAGAAAGAAAGAAAAGGGATTCAAATAAGGAAAGAAGAAATCATGATCCTGTATCTGAAGGACCCTAGAGGCTCCATTCCCAAGCTACTTGACCTGATGAGTAACTATGGCAATGTAGCAGAATACAAAACCCATGAAAGTCAGTAGGTTTTCAGCATACCAACAATGTACAGACAGAAATGGAAGTCCAGAAAACAATTCTATTTGCAATAGCTTCAAAGAAAGAAAAAAGTACTTAGGAATAAACCAAACCAAGGAAGTAGAAGTTCTTCACAATGAAAACTATAAAAATCTGAAGAAAGTTGAAGACATTAGGAAATGGAAAATCTCTCATACTCAAGGATAGGTAGAATTAATATAAAAATGGCTATACTGTCAAAGGCAATGTGCAAATTCAATGCAATTCCCGTCAAAATCCTAGTGTTCCTCACCAAGAAAAACAAAAATTCATAGAGAACCAGATCTCGAACTTTACCAAAGAGCTATAATAACGAAAACATCTTGGTACTGGCATAAAAACAAGTCTGAAGATCAATGAAATAGACTAGAAGACCCAGAAATAAACCCATATACTTATAACCATCTGATATTTGACAAGGGAGCCAAAAATATACATTAGAAAAAAGACAGCCTTTTCAATAACTGCTGTTGGGAAAATTGGATATCTGATGTAGAGAACTAAAACTGGATCCTTATTTGTCACCTTTTACCAATATTAACTCAAAATGGATCAAAGACCTCAACAGCGGACCTGAAACTTTGAAACTACTACAAGAAGGAAGAGGAGAAACCTTAGAACTCATCAACATAGGCAGCGACTTTCTGAAGACTGTCCCTGGGGCACAGAAAATAGGAGATAGATTGACTTGGCAAATGGGATTATATCAAACTAAAAAGTCTGCACATCAAAAGGACATAGTTACTAAACTAATAAGACAGCAACAGACTGGGAGAAGATCTTTACTAGTATACCTGGGACAAAGGCCTAATATCCAAAATATACAAGGAGCTCAAGAAGCTACTACTGAAAAGAAAATTGTAATAACCCAATCAATAAATAAAGGAACTAAACAGACAACTCAGAAGAAGAATTTCCAATGAACACAGGAAATGTGCAACATCCCTGGTCATAAAGGAAATGCAAATCAAAATAACATTGAGATTCCATCTTACCTCAGTAAGATTGGCCAGATTCACCCCATTTGAAAATTTGTTCCTTTTATGGGGTTTATTTTGATGCAAATCCTAGGGCTTGACCTGAGGGTCTGGGGTGATATTCCTGAGATTTTTGCTCAAGGCTCATGCTCTACCACTTGAACCATACCTTCACTTCTGACTTTTTTTGGGGGGGGGTCCGGTCGTGGGGCCTGAACTCTGGGCCTGAGTGCTGTCCCTCAGCTCTTCAGCTCAAGGCTAGCACTCTACCACTTGAGCCACAGTGCCACTTCCGGCTTTTTTCTTTTTGCTTGTGTGGTGCTGAGGAATCGAACCCAGGGCCTCAGGCATGCAAGGCAAGCGCTCTACCACTGAGCCAACTTCCCAGCCCCACTTCTGACTTTTTAAATAGTTAACTAGAAATTTAAAAATAATTCAGACTGGGTTGGGAATGTGGCTTAATGGTAGAGAGCTTGCCTAGCATGCATGAAACTCTGGATTCGATTCTTCAGTACCACATAAACAGAAAAAGCCAGTAGTGGTGCTGTGGCCCAAAGTGGTAGAGTGCTAGCCCTCAGCAAAAAGGTCAGGGACAGTGCCCAGGCCCCTGAGTTGAAGGCCCATCACTGGTCAAAAAAAAAAATTATTCAGACTTTCCTGCCTGGGCTGACTTTGAACTGCAATAATCAGATCTCAGCCTTCTTAATAGCTAGGTTTTAAATTGTGAGTTACCAGCTCCAGCCTCTATTTATGCATTTTATAGTTTTCTTCCCCAAGTGTTGCTTCTATGTATCTTAATTTCTGATAGTGATGAGTGTGGAATGCCAACTGCATAAATTGGAAACCTCATTTCACACTTACACAATTCCCCCTTTCCCCATAAGTTACTAAGAACAAATTGACTTTACATCTCCAAGACAGATCCATTGTCTCCCTTTGTACATAATACCAACCACACCATACATACCCATAATAAAGAACAGCTTAAGATAGTGGAGTCTCCTCTGTATCTGGTAGGTAGAGCTCTCCTTATTTTATGCCCATCCTGCCCCAGTTTCCCTTGAATTACAGAAGATACTAATTACAAATTATATCTCTAAATTTGAGACCTATTTTAAGGCCTTGAATTTGAGGTGACACTTATTTACCTGTCTTTGACCACTTGCAAATTCTCTGCTGTAATTTTTTGCTGGCCAGCCCAAATGTTATAAATTGAAAATACTGTGGTTAAGAAAATATACAATTTTTTTCTTTCATATGATTCAATGTAAAAAAAATTACTCGGGTGATTCCAACACTTAGAGAAAGCTATCCCAAACCTACTTGGCCAGTATGATAGCTAGGCTGGTTCCAGCTTAATTATACATTCTGGTTTCCATATCTGAGGTTCAGGGTTTGAAGCCAGCTCAGGCAGGTAAGTCTGTGAGACACATCTCCAATTAATCACAGAAAAAATGCAAGTGGCATGTGGCTCAAGTGGTAGGTTGCTAACCTTGACAAAAGGAGCTCTGGGACAGTACACAGGCCCTGAGTTCAAGCCCCACGACTGGAAAACAAAACAAAAACATATCCACTGTTGGTTGGAATGTAAATTATTGAAGCTACAATGGAAATCAGTATGGAGACTCCTCAAAAATGTAAAATATAACTGCTATATATTCCCTGCTGCACTACTAGGAATCTAAGAATACAATCAAAAGACCTGTACACCATGCCTAATGGGACAGTAGTCACAATAATTAAGCTACAGAATCAGCCTGTGTGCCCAACGTACATAAATGCATTAAGAAATTATCACACATGGGGTTGGAGGCATGGCTTAGTTGGTAGAGCAGCAGCCAATGAGTGAAGGTATCAGGTACCAAAGTCAAGTCTGAGTCTTGAACTAAAAAAAAATCAGAAATATTCAGTCACAAAATGAAATTAATTCACCAGAAAATGTATGAAAGTGAATATCATCATGTTAAGCAAAACAAACCAGGCTCAGAAAGACAAATACGGCATGTTTTCTCTTGTATATGAAATCTGGATTTAAAAAAAAAAATGTGGAAGGTGTCACGTTAGGTGAAGGGGGAAACAAATGGGGTGGGGGATGGGAACAAGAGAAGGACAGGAAGCTGAATATGATCGAAGTATATTTATTTGCAAGTATGCAAATAAAATGTTAAAACCATTTAAACAATAAAATATCAGAAATAGTAAGTTGGACTTCATAGCCAATATGATAATGGAGAATAAATGAAAGGATGGTCAATTTTTTTGTTGTTGTTGTTTTGTTTTTTGGTCTGGTCGTGGGGCCTGAACTCTGGGCCTGGGAGCTGTCCCTCAGCTCTTCAGCTCAAAGCTAGAGCTCTACCACTTGAGCCACAGCGCCACTTCCGGCGTTTTTCTTTTTGCTTATGTGGTGCTGAGGAATCGAACCCAGGGCCTCATGCATGCAAGGCAAGCGCTCTACCACTGAGCCACCTTCCCAGCCCAGTCAATTTTTTTAAAAAAGGAATCTTCAGAGTTTGCTAGTGCCTGTGGCAGTCTCTGTTTCTGTCTCTGTCTGTTGGGGTTCCTTTGGCTGGGAACCAGCTGTGCAGGTTAATTAGTGCTCTGGTCTTGACGTACTGAAGCCAGTAACATTTCCTGTGAACTGGGCCCACTGTGGTCTTGTGGTTGATTCTCTTTTCCAGAATTCTTATCATTACTGTTCAGTGAGATCTATTTCATCTCCACTAGAGAAACCTGTTTTGCCCAGTGAACCAGCCAGACGTAGATATATCCTATATTTCAGTCTACCACCTCCCAGGGGCCTGAACATCAGAATCATGAGCTTACCCCACACGGGCCATGGGACCCAGCCACTTCTCTCCACCATATCTGTACTTTGACCTCCAACCTACTGTAGAGTCTTCCCAGGCAGTAATGCCTGCCATGACTTTGGATGGACAGAGTCCTCCTCCCCTGCTTTTGAATTTCCCTTAATCGTTAATGCTGCGATTAGGAAGGCTTTTGGCTGCAAGTGACAGAAACTTTGCATAATAATGATATAAATCACAGAGGATTCACAAGATTCTGGAGAAGGTGGTGTCAGGAGCAGCTTGGCAGCTACACAAGGCCATTTCCTTTTTCTTCTGGTGCTCTTAGCATGTACATCTTTTCTATCATTAGCTAATCATTATAAAATGATGGCCTCAGCCCTAAATATCACATTCACATTTAAAGAAACAAGTGAGACTGAAAAAAAAAACTCAACCCTCCTCCTGTTCTGGGACTTTTATGTTAAAATAATGTTTTTTGAGACTATAGAGATATCTTGTAATATAAAATCACATAGCAAGCTCTAGTTTCAAAGGAGGCTGGGAAAGATGAGAGCAGGTGAGAAGGAACTCAGAAATACCTAGTGATTAATCACTGTCTCATCTTTTGCACTTCTTCCTCTTTGGTACTTTGCAGGAGAAAGGGGAGGCCTAGACCCATATATTTTAGCACTGCTTCCCCTGAGAACACGGCAGTGTTTGGTTCGAATTCCTCATAGAGATGTTGAAGGATAAAGTGATTTATGTGAAGCACTTTACATAGTAACTCACTAAGAGCTAAATCCTCTATTGTATGTATGTACCACATTTTACCTATCCAGTCATGGACACTGGAATTGTTTCCACCTTTTGACTGTTGTGAAGAATGCTACTGTAAACATTCATGTACAAGTATGTGTCCAATTATCTCTAGTCCTTTGGGTATACAGAAATGAATTTTTAGCTAAATGGTAATTCCCTATTTAGCCTTTTTAAGAGCTGCTACCCAGTTCCAACACACATCTCCACATCCAAATCAACACATTTGTTTTTTGTTACAGCCCTCCTCATGGGTGTGAAGTTATTTCCCCTGGTAGCTTTGATTTGCATTCCTTAGCTATTGATGATGTTGAGTATTCTTTCATATACATATTGGGCTAGCAGAGGGACACTTCTAATAACTTTATCATGAAATCTCGTACACATGATAAAATAGTTCAAAGAACTCTCATATGCCCTTTACTAAAATTTACTAATTAGTATTTTGTGCCATTTTGACAACTTTCTCTCTCTACACACACACATGCACACACACACACACACACACACACACACACACACACACATTATCCATCTGTGTGAGAGAGAAAACAAGAAGTGAAAACCTTTATGAGTAATGTGGGTTCATCATGCCCATTTGTGTTTGAATACTTCAGAGCAGATATTTAAGTAACAAAGATTTGGGGTTGTTGTCATTGTTCTATATCACTTCAGTACATTTATCAAAATTAGAAAATTCAATGTTGACAACATAATGCTAATCATACACCAATTATCCCAATATTCTCACCCTGGGTTGCATTTTATCAGATTTTTGTTAGTCATATTTCATCTGAAACCACTCCTCAGACCTTCACAATCTTCCTTGATGGCTTGATATTTTTGAGGAGTTTGTGCTGGTTATTTCATAGAAAGTGTTAGTCTGCCATTTATTTGTGATTAAATACCAACTTTAAATATCAGGATCACCAAAACATCTGAATCATAGATGTACATCTCTTAAGGCACAATGGTGGACCTCGTTTTTATTCTATCACTGGTGATGACCTTGGTTGCTTGGCCAATGTGCTGACATCTTACAGCTGTCAGTTAAAGGGCTGGAAATGACCGGTTGAAAATACTGGTTTTCACTTATAATGAGTAAGCAATGTGGAGGAGATACTTGGGCAAGATGCCATATTCTGTTCATCTTTATGCTTCTGATCCCTAGCTTTCAGCCTGATGCCAATGGCTCACACTTATAATCCCACCTACTTAGGAGTCTGAGATCTGAGGATTGAAGTTCAAAGCCAACCTGGGAGAAAAGTCAATGAGACTCATCTCCAATTAACCACAACAAAACTGGAAATGGGACCTGTGGCTCAAAGTGGTAGAGTGCTAACCTTGAGCAAAAAAGCTCGGGGACAGTGAAAAAGTTCAGGGACAGCACTCAGCCCTGAGTCCCTGACCAACAACAACAACAAAAAGCTTTCAGTTGTGATTTCTATTTAATAAACTTCAGTCGAGATCAGGCACATTCTATTTAATACCTGACATGTTACTATAACCTCTCTGTACATCACCTTTACAATAAAAATTTTAAAAAATAAATTTCAGTCATTTTAAGTGTCTGGGTGAGGTGGATGGTTCTGAAAAGTGTGTTGACATAACATTAAGAATTTCTACCACCTGAAAAAGTTGAAAGTAGGTACCCATAAGGTCTGTCCTGAGAAGGCATAGCAGACTCCTCCCTCCTCTTGGTTAAGGCTCTGCCCAGGACCAGCATCACCTAAGTAACTGGCACACTTGGAGGCAGTCATCCTCCCACCCCCCCACATCTCCCCCCCATATAGGCATCTGTGTGGCTACACCTTCTCCCGCCCCGGCCTTGATAAGTCATGGCCTGGCTGTGGTTCCACCCTTTTTATCCCTGCTGCCAGGGCTTCCAACTTGACCAGAGGCGGCCCACAGCTGGAAAATAAACCTTTCCCCTGCCTGAACACCACATGCTGCTTACCTAACAGTACCTTTAAATAATATGGAACAACAGAAATGACTTAGATATGTGTCACCTTCATTTTAAGACCTTGGGGTCCTTTCTCTATTTAAAAAGTTTGTCAGGGCCTTGTGCTTACTAGGCACGTGTTCTATCACTTAAGCTATGCCTCTAGTTTCTCCTTTAACTTTAATTATTTTTCATTTAAGGTTTTAGACCAGGGTCCTTTTATTTACTCATAGATTCTTTCCTTTTCCAACCCAGTCCTGACACTGAAGATGACTGTCTTAGTAGGAACTCAAAACTGGATGCCAGAATGGAAGCCTAAATTGAAGCAAGAATCACTATGGTGTGGTGCTGTCCTATGCCTCCTCCCTGATCCAATAGGCTGCAGCCAGAAAGGGCATGAAAACAGACCTGAATTTGTTTCCATTTTGCCCCTTCCACTGGCTCTGAAACCATGTTGAAACAGAAGGGCCTCTCCTGGCACAAGGAGTTTATTATTGAGGTCTTGAAGAGGAGGCAGCGCTGAGTTGCTTATGCAGCAGGAGTTCACGTACTGTGGTGCAGAGATGCTCCATGACCTCCATGTTTCCCAGCCCCTCCAGGAAGTGGAAGCATCCTTTCTTCCCCTGGTCCAGTCCCGCCATTTGTCTAGGTTTCCACTGGTCGCACCCTCCTCCTGCGCTTGCCAGGTAATGGAGGCTGGCCTGCCGGGAACCCACACCCAGGACTCAGTCTAATGACCTCACCTCCAGCTCTCTTTGCCCCTTGTCTGTGCCATCTCACTTTGGTCTGGGTACTAATGGCTCAAGGTGCTCTCCTATGTCCAGTGTTCTGGCTGCAGATTGGATTAGCTGATGACGTCCAAGCCTTTCTCTCCTAGAGCTGTTGTCCAGTGTCCTAGCCTGCTGGAGAACATTTTGAAATGAGTCCATTTCTTGCTAAATCAGTGCAGGAAGCATTCTGAGCTGAGCCCAGGGCACCAGGAAGAGAAGGCAGCAGCCGGGAGGGACAAACCCAGTACTAAGCTGTTAATCTGAGAGAAATAGGCACAGCATGTTTATCTACCTTACACAGTACCTTTATTATCACTCTTCCTTTGAATACTGGACAAATTAAATATTTATTAAGTGCTTATCTGCTCCCAATCTCTCTTCCTTTTGACTTAAGACAAACCAGATAAGAAAATATCTCTATTGATTTTTATTTTGTTTTATTTTTCTGGTAGTGGGTAAGTAGGACAAGAAAGAGAGGAAGTACAGATGACTTCTGTTGCTCCTGTGGTGGACTGTGATGTTCACAGATGGAGCACCTAGAACAGAAAGGAAGGGAAAGCTTTCTTTCCACACCATTTCTCCCTCTCACATAACGTTATGGATATTTCTCAGGGTAAATCCAGGTGCCATGAGTATGGGTGCATGCCTGGATCACTCCTCATTTCTTTTTTTTTTTTTTTTTTGTTGGTTGTGGGGCTTGAACTCTTGGCCTGGGCACTGTCCCTCAGTTCTTCAGCTCAAGGTGAGCCTGCTACCACTTGAGCTACAGAGCCACTTCTGGTTTTCTAGTGGTTTATTGGAAATAAGAGTTTCACAGATTTTTCCTGCAGGGGCTGGCTTTGTACCACAATCCTCAGATCTCAGCCTCCTGAGTAGCTAGGATTACAGGCATGAGCCACTGGTGCCTGGCACTCCTCATTTCTGTATGAGATCAGGGGTCACAAACATTTGCATTATATTTATCAGACTTCTTTAGTTATGGCAAATACCCGTGAGAATCATTTAGGAGGGGGAATGACTGATCTCATGGCTTCAAGTATCTCAGTGTTGGTTGTTTGATGTGTTATTTGAGGTCATGGTTGAGCCGTGAAGCTGTGCCTTGTCAGAGGCCCAGATCCTCAAGGACTGACTGCAACCTCTAACACTGAGGAAAAAGAATCTTCTTTTCCTCCATTGATTATCACAGGTATTTGTTATAATAATGGAAAGCAAAGTTTTTTTTTCTTCTTTATAAAGAGAACTGTGTGTTATGGACACATGAAAAAAATACAATAAATACTAAGTTTTGTGTTGTCCAATTATGTGGCTTCAGGCAGCCCTGGTATCTTGGAACGTATCTCTCACAGGTAAGGGGAAATTTTTATATTTAATACCAGGAGTGGTCAGCTATTAGAATAAAAGGCTGCAGAGAAGTTAAAGAGTGAAAGTTAAAGAGTAGAAGAGGAGTGCTACTCTGAGTTGACTGAAGTGAGGATGAGCTTATAAATATATGGGTGAAGTGAAAGCAGAAAATGCAGAAGCCTGGAGCAGAATTTCCTTGGTTTGTTGAAGGAACATGGAAAAACCAAGGTGAATTTGTGATTCATGAAAGAGAAATGTTGGGACCTACCATTAGGTGGGAACTAAGATTTGATGAAGCCAACTCAAACAGAATTCATAAATACTCTGAATGTGAGTGGGATAACCAAGAGCTATTGAAACATTTGGATCAAGGGAACAACTAGCTACTCAGAGGCTGAGATCTGAGGATAACAATTTGAAGTCAGCCCAGGAAGGAAAATCTCTGAGACTCTAATCTCCAAGTAAGCACCAAAATAAATCTAGAAGTGAAGATAAGGCTCAAGAGGTAAATTGCCAGCCTTGAGTAAAAAAACTAAGTAAAAGTGCAAAGCCTGGAGTTCAAGCCCCAGTGAGCACAATTTTTTTTTTTTAGGTTGTGAGGCTTGAACTCTGGGCCTAGGCACTGTCTCTCAGCTCTTTAGCTCAAGGCTAGCACCCTGCCACTTAAACTATAGTGCTGCTTCCGGTTTTCTGGTGGTTTATTGGAGATGAGAGTCTCATCGATGTTCCTGCCTGGGCTGGCTTTGAACCTCGATCCTCAGATCTCAGCTTCCTAAGTAGCTAGGATTACAGGTGTGAGCCACCAGCAACTGGCTACCAGCACAAATTTAAAAAAATAAAAAGAAAGAAAGAAAAAGTAAAATGGGGGGGGGGAGTGAAGTGTCTTGTGTTTTGTGTTGCTGTAACAGAGTACATGATGCTGTGCATAAAGTAAAAAGGTTTAGTCTGTCCATCATTCTGCTGTTTGTAAAGTCCAGACTTTATGGCTCAGGCATGTAGTAAGTGGCCCTTGCCTACATCACAGCACATGAAGTGAAATGGAGAGTAGTCTGTGGGATTACACACAGTATAATAACAAGCTCCCATGGGATAGAACCTCGGCTTACCATCATTATGTCAGCACTTACTAGTGAACACTGAGTGTGAGTATGACCCAGTCACCTCCCACTAGAACCCATCCACACAACATTATAACTACTTTTCAACACCATTCCAATGAAGACCACGTTTCCTACACTTGAACTTTTCAGGTTCAGACCAAATATAATCCAAACCAACAAATGAATTGGTGTGAGAAGTGAACTAAAAAAACGAGTCTGTGATGCAAGCTGGCCCAACAACTGAGGGCACCATTTTCTGATATAGGAGATTGGGGGAGGAGGAAGGGAGAGGTTTTGTTGAAGATAGTTCCAGAAATCAAAGTCTTACACAGTTACAGTTATCTGTCACTGTGTAACAAACCATCCCTAAAGTTAGTGGCTAAATTGTCAGTTTGTCAGTATCAGTCTGGTCGTTTATGCCTGTAATCCTATCTGTTCAGGAAGCTGAGACCTGGAGGATCAAAGCTCAAAGCCAGCCAGGGCAAAAAAGTCTATGAGATTCCCTCTCCAATTAACCAGTGAAAAAGCAGAATGGTGGCATGGCTACAGTGGTAGCATGCCAGCTATGAGCAAGGAAGCCAAACAAAATCACAAGGCCCTGAGTTCAAGCCTCAGAATTGGTAATAAGAATAATTTTCTTTGAAAAGGCAAAACACAGCCAGATGCTGGTGGCTCATGCCTGTAATCCTAGCTACTCAGGATTCTGAGATCTGAGGATCATGGTTGAAAACCAGACCAGACAGGAAAAGTGTATATACTTGTACACGCTGAAGACAGACTTTGTGCGCAGTGAGCATGTGTATATATACACACACACTGAAGCCAGACTTCATGCACGGTGAGCATGTGTACACACACACACACACTGAACCCAGGCTTTGTGCATGATGAGCAGGTATATACATCTATATTTGTTTATCTCAGCATCTCCACTAATACATAAGGAATATATAAGGGATGTATTTCTTTCTTTCTTTTTTACCCTACTGCTTCTTGGATCTCAGCTGTTACTGTTACTTCAGCAATACATACCTGCTGCAGATACAGAGAGAATTAGTTTTCAATTCCAAAGCTTAAACTGCCTTCACCTACTCAGATGCTGAAGGTGTGTGAACTGTAATGATGGGGCTACTGTCTCATTAGTTTGAGATAGTCTACTTTTTGCTTATTCTTCTCTACTATTTTTTGGGGGTCCGGTTGTGGGGCCTGAACTCTGGGCCTAGGCACTGTACCTCAGCTCTTCAGCTCAAGGCTAGTGCTCTACCACTTGAGCCACAGCACCATTTCCGGCTTTTTTCTTTTTTCTTATGTGGTGCTGAGGAATCGAACCCAGGGCCTCAGGCATGCAAGGCAAGCACTCTACCACTGAGCCACCTTCCCAGCCCTTCTCTACTATTTAAGATTATTCTTCAATATTCAAAATACCCCATTCAGTTTCTATTCCCCCCTGCAAAAGCCCACAGCAGGCCCAAGTGATTAGCAAGATTTTCTATGCAAGAGCAATAACTCTCAGATTTCAAACATATCTATTGATGATGATGCCAGTTAAGTCAAGCCAAATATTTGTTTTCATGCAGGTGATTAAGCTGATAGGAGTTGGTCATGAACATTCCCTGTTTGGATACAGGTATTCAGCCTATTTTCATCAATTTATTTTTTATTCAATACTTACAGAGAACCAAAATAATCTTTCCTCATATGTCATATTACAATATTATTACAATGTCTTATTTTCAATATTTTTTCTTTATTCTTTAGCATTCTAATCCTGAACCTGGCAACCTTGAACAAATTGAGTTACTTTTTGGGTTTAAGTTCATTAATGTTTTAAGATGGGATATAACTTGAATAAAATGAGATAAATATCTAAGGAACATTCCAATTTTCTTTTTTCTATTAAATTTCATTGAAGCATCTATGTTTACTACATTTATAGAGCTTAATCATTTTGAAGCACAGGTCCCTGCTAGAGTCTGATGAATTGATGTACTACCATTCATTAAAAATGATCTAGTTACACATGTAAACCCTTAAGCTCTAGCCTATATTGTACCTCTGTCAGCACCTCTGAGGCTCATCTGCCAGTCTTTGTTATTCTTATGCCAGTGGGCAACATTTCATGAGTAATATACAAGTCCTTTCTCTTGGCAGGTCTGTATATTGTAACTAACTTATTATTCTTAAAATTAAATAGGTCTTTATATAAACTTAACTGAAAGTTCTGATTTTTTTATTTTCAACAACCCAGAACAAGCCTCTTCAAACTGAAAGTCATTTTCAAAATCGATAATGGAACTTATATACTGTGTACATGTTTATATGACTAAATTTCTATCTTTCTCATAGTAATGACAGTACATATTCAGTGCAATAAGCATTAAATATGTCATTTAACATGTGTGATATTATTCGATCTCATGATAAAATCATTAAGTAATTATGAGTACCAATATTACAAACAGAAAATATGTTTAAGATGAATAAATTTATGGGTTGAGATCCATCACTCATGATTTCATGATCTTACTAGTTTCCAAAGTCCATTCACATGATATCTCATAAAATACTGTTTCTACTTTAAAAATTTGAAAAAGGAAATCAAAACAGAACTTAGAAAGTGGCAAAAACTCCCATGCTCCTGGATTGGAAAGATCAACAGTGTGAAAATGGCAATACTTCCCAAGGCTATCTACAAATTCAATGAATACCCATCAAAATTCCAACTTCATTCTTCAAGGAAATAGAAGAGGCAATCCAAAAATTCATATGGAACAATAAAAGACCCCGAATAGCAAAAACATTCCTCAACAGAAAGAACAGTGCTGGAGGAATATCAATACCAAATTTCAAACTCTACTACAAAGCCATAGTAATCAAAACAGCTTGGTACTAGCACAAGAACAGACCTCAGGACCAATGGAATAGAATTGAAAACCCAGAAATGAACCTACAGACCTATAGCCAACTAATCTTCGATAAGGGACCTAAAAAAATAGAATGGAAGAAAGACAGCTTCTTCAGTAAACGGTGCTGGCAAAATTGGTTAACTACTTGTAGAAAAGTAAAGCTAGATCCTTATATATCACCCTGCACCAGAATCAACTCCAAATGGATCAAAGACCTCGGAGTCAAAGCAGACACTCTGAAAACATTACAGGATGGAATAGGAGAAACCCTAGGTCTTGTTGGCACAGGCCAAAATTTTCTGAATAGAGACCCGGAAACACAACAAATCAAAGAAAGGTTGGACAAACGGGATTGCATGAAGTTGCAGAGCTTCTGTATGGCAAAGGACATAGCTAGCAAGATCAATAGAAAGCCCACGGATTGGGAGAAGATCTTCACTAGCTATACAACTCATATCTAAAAATTAAATCCCCCAACAACAAATCCTCAAAGAAACAACTGCCCAATAAGTAAGTGGGCTAAAGACTGAAAGAGAAACTTCTCTGAAGAGGAAAGAAGATGGCCAATAGACACATGAAGAAATGGTCAACCTCTCTAGCCATAAAAGAAATGCAAATCAAAACAACATTGAGATACCACCTCACCCCAGTTA
>NW_012267475.1:543942-554456 GCF_000151885.1 Dipodomys ordii
TGGGAAGGGGAAACAAAGGAGGAGGCTACAATGCTTGATAAGAAATGTACTCATTATCTTGCCCATGTAATTGTAACCCCTCTGTAGAGTATTTTCACAATAAAAATATTGAACCTCAAAAAAAAAATAAAACACTGTTTCTCCCTACAGTATATCTCTTTTCAGCAAATGCTCAAGGAATGTATTTCAATATGACGTTATAACGACTATGACATCATTAGGCATTTGGAATAGTTCAGTTCCTTCATAATCTTAGGAGGTCTCCATTGTACATATGGTCCTTCATTGAGGGAAACATTGTAATGTTGAGCTGGGTGCCTGTGGCTCATGCCTGAAATCCTAGCTACTCAGGAGGCTGAGATCTGAGGATTGTGGTTTGAAGCCAGCCAGGGCAAGAAAGTCTGTGACATCCTTATCTCCAATAAACTACCACAAAAAGCCAGTTATGGAGTTGTGGCACAAGTGGTAGAGCACTAGTAGCTCAGGGACAGCACCTAAGCCCTCAATTCAATCCCCAGGACCAGCCCCCAAAACCAAAAATGCTGTGATGTGGTCCAAGACTATGGGCCAGGAACTCTCCTGAATGCCAGGAAGGGAACCATGAACGAAACAGCTGACATTTTAGTCAGGAGGGGGCAGAAGATGGGAAACTCAACAGGGAACTGCCAAGTGAGATGTTTCTCAGAGCCCTGGCAAAAGGCAAGAGATAAGAAACAGGTCAGAGCAGAGCAGGCGCCAGGTGAGATGTAAGTCTGTTCCGGAAGTACTGCTGAGTGGCAGCACTGGAGAGAAGATATACAGGAAGATAAGAAAACTGGGTGGATCCACAAAGAAACATCAGGGATCTGCCTAGGCTGCCCAGGTGTAGCTAGGATAGAGCTCTGAGAAGAAAGCTGGACACAGAGCTTGATGTGCGTCCTGTGATACATGCCCCCAAATCAAGTGCAGCCTGTGATGGGGCTCAGTGGACGGTGCTTGTCTAGCACATGTAAAAGCCTGGGTTCAATTCCTAGCACCACAAAGCAAAGTAAAACAAAACCACAAAACCCAGATGTTGTGCAACTACTCCATGCCAGACCTTGCACTGATCATTGGGAAAGTTGAATTAGGTCAGATGTCAGCCCCAAGATGGCTACTTACAGTCATAGAATTGTTCTAGCTCGCTCGAGCCCCCCCAAAAAGGGTAAATTTTTTAAAGGATGTCAGACAGATCTTAGACTTTGTGAAAGGCCAAAAACACAGACTTGGATTGCCACTGGAATTCTTCGTCCATGTGACTCAAGAAAGACCACTTTGCCACTGGTCAGAGTCTCCGCCCTTCACATGGTGACACTGCATGGTGGAGATGAGAAAACGCTTGTCCTAAGAGCTAAAACCACACAGCCCGGAGGTCTATGCTGGTTCCCTTGGATCTTCTGTGTGGAGCCCAAGGCGCACATCTGTGCCTAAAAGGCAGGAGGCTGCAGGGCAAGTCCCAGCTGCTACCAAAGCGAATTCTCACCATGGAGAATTCTTTGAAAGTGATGTTTCTGAATCAGGACCAGAAGTTTTTGTTGTTGTTGTTGTTAGTGGGGGTTAAACTCTGGGCCTGGGCAGTGTCTCTCAGCTAGCACTCTAACACTTGAACCACAGCGCCACTTCCAGTTTTCTATAGGAATATTACCAGGGCTGTTTGTATTTCTATGTGTGGTTCCTTGTGAAGTTCAAGCACAAGAATACCATTTATTTTTCCCCAGGGCAGTTAATCCCTTACAGGGGCATAGCTCTACTATCTGTTACTGTTAATGAGGAGCATAAAGCTTAATAAAAGAATATGGTACCTGAGTACTACTCATCAAGTAAGCTAAGTTTACAATATTTATTTCTGAGTTCCTTGCTCCTGTTTCCCAGATCCATTTTCCCTATTCAATCCAGTCCCCAAACCGGACCTTAGAGCCCCAGACCCTAAGGGCAGTGTGCTCTGGGCCAACCCACTGGGCTCTTCTCAAGCCATTAGGAAACCCAGCTCCAGCAGCTGGCTGTCTCAACTGGTGCTGCTGAACCTGTTTCTTGGTGCATGAGATCAGGAACACAGCCTTTGCCTAGCAATCCACCCAACAGAGGGAGAATTCTTCTTCCTGTGAGCTTTCAGGTCAGTGGCAAATGCATACCAGGGGTAGAGACAGGGTAAACACACAATTGGGTTGTTACCTGATATGTGAATAACTCATAAATCATACAAGCTCACAAGTTCCTGTTGATAATCAGCCTTCTGTAAATACCCAATGTGTTCTTGGGACCTTATCTTTCTAAGGGTGTTGTAGGTGTGGTTACTCTGGCTTGTATAAATGTGCAACCTGGTCATGGGGTTTGCTTCAAGTTTTCCTTGAGTGCACCTGCTGTAAGGGATCCTGCTCATCACCATGGTAGGTAACTTGCTTCTGACATGAAAGCTGTCATTTAATATCCTGCGATGTGCCTTTATACTAGATAGCATTTGATAGCACATGTGACTTGGGCTTTGATTCTTCAGTATATTAATCTCAATTCCAATGGGCAAAGTATGAAAATCTAGGAGCTTGGGGGAAAACCTATAATGAACTTAGTACCATATTCCCTAAGATCTAGTTGTTATTCCAATAATTCTGGGATTTGGTGAATTATGATTTATCTCTAAAATTGCGGTACTATGTGAGTGACTTGTGAAACTGAGTATAATATTAGAGTTCCAATCAGTGCATCATATTACAGCCAAGGAAATTGAACTTGAGAAGAGAAAGAAGCTGCCACTGAGGTCTCACCATAGCCCTGGGGTGCTCTGATGGGAGAGCAGGTGTTTCTCTGTGTGTCTGTCTGTCTGTTTTACTCTCTGAAATAGAAATTTCAGTATCAGTCTGTATGGGTGTGTCTGTCTTTCCCTCTCTGGGTCTCCCCCTGTCTGTCTGTCTATTTGTCTGTCTGTCTGTCTGTCTGTCTGTCTGTGACTTGACTATATAGCAGAATCATGCCAGAACTTTGACAAGACCAATACCAGTTCCCAGGGACATTTGAGCAACAGGAGTTTTACAATCTGGCCATATGAGTTTCATGTTCATGACTTGGTTCATGACCTTGGCTCTTTCTGCAATGACTTGTTGGATTAAAAAAGAATCTTGTGCTGGGCATGGAGGCACATTTCTGTACACCAGCACTTGAGAGACTGAGACAAGAGGATATGGAGCTTATGGCAAGTCTGGGCTGACATCATATGTTAAAAGATGAGTCTGGTCTGGAAACTTTATGTTGCTTATTAGGGAATTCTCATGTACACACATATGCTCCCACTGTAAAAAGGGAACCTGTCTTTTTTGCAGGAAAAAGACCCCTGAGGTTCAGAACATGAGAGTCAAACAGACAGGCAGATAGATGGATTGGTAGCAACAGTGGCAGTGGCAAATAGCCAGTGGCAGGCTATTTATAAGAGTCAAGTAAATGATCTCAAAAACAATTCTTTACACCATGTTTAACCACCATCCCTGTTGCGTTTATGCCTGAGATCCGTGGGAGGTGGAGCGGCTCCGCATAGCTCAGTGCTCTGGGCGGTCACCCTGGCTCATTTCCTATGAGTCCATGTTCTGTGACTCAGTGAAACCAGACCTTTAAGACTTTTGTGCTATCCCTAGCTCCCCAGAGCCCTCTCTTTGTTTGAGGGATCCAAAAGTCAACAACCCTGAGGAAAAGAAGGTTATATTTCCACTAGTCTTTGAGTTGAAGATTATGTACAAGAATGAAACGCGAAGAGGAAGAGCAATTCTGTTCTGGTGAGGGCTCTATGTGACTTTTTCCTAAGAGTTCAGACTGAGTGTGCCAGTGTCCTGAGGCTCAGGCAGGAGGATTTGAAGTTTAAGGCCCTTCTAGATTTGAACTTTAAGGCCCTTCTAGATTTGAAGTTTAAGGCCCTTCTAGACCATGTAGCAACACCCTGTGTTGCTTTAAAGATTTTACTTTATCCATTGTTCCAATGGATTTCTTTGTTACTGTAAAAAAAAAAAAAAAGAAAGAAAGAAAATAGAAGGCAAAGCCCAAGGAAGAAAGGTGTCATAATACACACTCAAGAAATCTTAAAGCTTGGCACACACCTTCCTGCCCTCGGTTTTTGAGTGTGTCTGCATTACGGCATTCACATGGCTCTGGCTTGGGAGCTGCTTCATTTCATTTGCTGACATCTCTTCTCTGTCTCTCTCATGTCAGCTTTCCAGAAATTTTGGGGAGACATCATGCCCCCATCAGCTCTGTTCGCACTTGTGCATCTTATGTTTTTCAAAGTTTTCCCACTGTGTGAACATCTCTGCCTGTGTGAGGGGGAAGGGGTGTGTTTCACCATCTCCTTTATCTCTGTGCCATTTTTGTAAATCCATAGTGAAGTTTAATATACACTATCAAATTTTCCTCCCTAAAGATTTTGCCAAGCACCTATGGCTCAGGCCTGTCATGCTAGCTACTCAGAAGGGCTTAGATCTGAGAATTGAGGTTTGAAGCCAGTCAAGACAGGAAAGTCCATGGACTCTTATATCCAATGAACCACAAAAAACAAAAAACAGAAATAGAGCTGTGGTTCAAGTAGTAGCTTTTAGCAAAAAAAATCTCAGTGACAATATGTAGGCCTTGAGTTTAAGCCCCAGGACTGGTGCATGTGCACGCGCGCGCGCACACACACACACACACACACACACACACAATTGTTCCTTCATAAACATTTCTGTGTTTATTGCTACCCAGATGTACCTCTATCTCCTCTTGAGTGTAATAATTAATGATTTTTTAATTTGAGTAAATTTCTATTTTATCTACTTTTTGGGAGTAGTGCTGGGGCTTGAACACAAAGCCTTGTACTAGCAAGGCAAACACTCTACCACCTGAATGCCTTAGCCCTATTTGATCTATGTTTTGTTTATTTACTTCTTCATTTTACTTACTTTTATTTTGTTATCAGCAAATTGTGTTTTTTTTAAAAATACATTTTATTATCTTTAAGTAGTTGTACAAAAGAATTGCCAGTCAACAAAGCAGTTTATTAATATCGTATCCCAAATTCAAAAAGAGACTCCAAAACACTCAGTTAAAGGAGCTAGGAACTTTATTCCAGCCACGCAGCAACCACTTCCTACTATCAGGAAAGTAGGAGAACGGCCCAGAGCTCAGGGCAGGATGGGTTTTTATAGGGGTAGGTTACATAGCGTTACAGAGACAGGCTATGCAAGTCTGGTTTGGCACATTTTCATTGGTTATTTATGTGACTTTTAAATTCATTTGTTCTGTATGGTAAATATCATACATAATAACTTGCAATAGGCTGCCCATAGTGGAACCACATGGTGGCGGTCTTGCATTGGAGGACAGTGGTGGTGCCACCTGTGGGCTTAGAGCTTTGCTACTAAGGGAAGCAAGCAAGAAGCAAAACATAGCCTTGAGGCACAAAAGCATAATCAAAACATCTTGACTAGGTCATCATGACCGATATTGTTAATGATATGGGCTGATGTTTACCAAAGCAAGCAAGCAGGAACCAGAAGCAAAAATGGCGGTTTTACACTTAATACGATGTGTCTTGATCAAAGTCATCCTTTCATCATTTGTCCTAGCAAGTTGAACTTTTGTTTTCGTTGGTGGTGGGGCTTGAACTCTGGGCCTGGGTGTTGTCCCTGGGCTCTTCAGCTCAAGGCTAGCACTCTACCACTTGAGCCACAGCACCACTTTTGGCTTTTTCTGTGTATGTGGTAATGAGGAATCGATTCATGCGTGGTAGGCAAGCACTCTACCACTAGACCAGATTCCCAGTTGAACTTTTGAATGTGTATGCATTATTTCTATTTGTGTCTTGAAATGCTTCTTTATTTTTCTTACCATTTTTCTGCTAAGACGCTTTTTCATTTTGTGGTGGTTTATAGAAATTCTTCATATACTGATATTGTCCTAAATGTCTGATACCTTTTAAGTTTCATTTTTTATATACTAAATTTATTTTTATTGTTATTGTTATTGTAGAGTTGATATACAGAGGGGTTACAGTTACATGAATCAGGTATAAATTTTATTTTTATTCTTAGAGCTTTTAATCAAGTCTATTTTTCTTTTATGTTTAAAATAAGATGCTAAGTTACCTATAAAAAGCTGGAATTGGTACTTTATACCTATAATTCCAACTACTTGGGAGACAGAAATCAGGAGGATTATGGGCAAGAAGTTGAGAGCCTGTTTGAAAAATAAGGAAAATTAGGCAGCCAGATGGCTCAAGCTTATAACTTTAGCAAAAGCAGGAGGAAGGCAGCCAAGGCCATCCTGGGTACAAGCTTTTTTTAAATAGTAAACACACATATTTATAACTATTTTCTATTTGGTTTCCTTTAATTTTCTATTGTTATTCTGGTTTTTTTTATTCCTTTGAGACAAAGTCTTCCTATACAGCCTAGCATTGCCTTGAGCTCACCAGGATCTCACCTCTGTGTCTGGAGTGCTGAGTTCTCAGGCATGTGCCTTTACTCTAGGTCTTTTTGTCCTATGTCAATGCTACATAGTATTTCAGGTACCATCAGCTCATAATTACTTTTATGTACCTTTCAAAATAATTCACTTCCCCCATCTGCTGGTTTAAAAGTTCCTGAAAACTTCATATTATGAATTGTTTTTTGTCCAAGCTCCTGCCTATAACCATAGCTATTCAGGAGGCTGAGATCTGAGGATCAAGGTTCGAAGACAGCCTGGGCAAGAAAGTCTGTGAGATTCTTATCTCCAATGAAACACCAAAATAGCTGGAAGTAGAGCTGTGGTTCAAACAGTACAGCATTAGCATTGAGTGAAAAAGCTCAGAGATAGCACCTAGGCTCCTGGACCAGCACAAAAAAGGAAAAAAAAAAAAAGAATTGATTCTGGGGTAGAATGAAAGGGGTAACATCAATCAAGATACATTGTATTCACAAATCCATTTGGTGAGTGGCAACTCCTTTGTACAACTACTTAAAGATAATAAAAATATGATTTAAAAAGAAGAATTGTGGAAGTGGCACTGTGGTTCAAGTGGTAGAGTGCTCGCCTTGAGCTGTAGAGCTCAGGGACAATGCCCAGGCCCAGAGTTCAAGCCCAACAACCAAAAGAAAAGAGAAAAAAAGAACTGGTTTGTATCTCTTCTCAAAAAGGTAGCATGGGCAACTTGCTACTTTCCCTTGTTCTTCTAGTTTCAACACATTTCATGTGGCCTCCAAAGATGTCTATCAGGGCAAGGGTCTTATCTAGCTTACATGTGTGAAACTCTGGAGTTGATTCTCAAAAAAGAGAATAAAAATTAAAAGATAAAAATAATACCTCTATTATAAAACCCATAATAATACCCCGATTATGTACAAAGCAAAGTTCTTAGTTTCATGTACTGTGTTTCAACCTGGTTCCAACCTATCATTCCAAACCCACCCCCTTGTGTGTGTGTGTGTGTGTGTGTGTGTGTGTGTGTGTGTGTGTATGTGCTAATACCAGGGACTGAACTCAAGGCCTAGGTGCTGTTCCTCAGTTGTTTTTGTTTTTATATTTGTGTTTTTGCTCTATTACTTGAATAGCAGCTCTATTTTTGATGGTCATTTGGAGATAACAGTCTTACAGACTTTTCTGCCCAGGCTTGCACTGAACAGTGGTCCTCAGACCTCACCCCCCTGAATAGCTAGGATCACATATTCTGTAAGACAACAAAAAAGTCACCTTATCTGCAAGGATTTCCCAGACTTGCTCTTTAATATAATAGCATATTGTCACTATTTGTATGTAATTTTAAGCTGAATATTTACCTTTCTGTGTAGTTTTTTAGATCTTGTTCCAGGTTAGGTTAGCTGGAAGTAGAAGCTCCATACGCAGAACTACATGCTAGAGCTCACTGCATGACACTCAGTCAAGAATAACATCTGGAGGCAGGCAGCAGGGTGACTCATGCCTGTAATCCTAGCTACTCAGGAGAGGCTGAGATCTAGGAATCATGGTTCTGCTAGAAACATACAATTCTCTGGTGTCAGAAATGAATAGACACACAAGAGGGCATTTCATTAAGGCAATTTACTTTTGCAGAAAGGGGTGCAATGCCATTACTCTACCCAGAGCTAGGCAGGCACCCTGTGCAGGGCAGTTTCCTAGGCTTTTTTCTCAATCCCAATCATCCTCCTCCTTGTGAAGGAGTTAGGCTCAGGGTCTAAGTACAATTGATTACCAAGGTAGAAAGTGAGCCATTTCTTAATTCTTATCAAAGGTGTTTTTTTCTTTTTTTACTTAGCAATTACAGTTTATTATTTTAACTTTTCCAACACAAGATTTATCCCCCTAACATGTCTAGCTAGTAACAAGCAGTACAAATACTAGTTACAATTGCAGTAAATAAAACAAAACATTTCATGAAATATCAATACACAGTATCAAATACATTTCAGTTTAACAGAAAAGAATACTCTTTCTCACAGTTTGAAACCAGCTCAAGCCGGAAAGTACATGAGACTTTTATCTCCAATTAACCACCAAAAAGTCAGAAGTGGGCTGGGACTCAAGTGGTACAGTGCCAGCCTTGAGTGAAAAAGCTCAGAGACAGTGCCCAAACCTTAACTTCAAGCTTCAGTACCCACACCAAGAAGAAGGAGGAGGAGGAGAAGAAGAAAAGGAGGAAGAGGAGGAGGAGGAGAGAAGGAGGAGGAGGAAGGGGAGGAGGAGGGGGAGGAGGAGGAGGAGTAAAATAAATACGTGGATCCACTCATTCTCCACTCTGATCTTTCTTTACAGAAAGCTCTCCTGGGCAGCTTTGTGGTCCTTGCCACCTTTATGACTTCATGCAATGCCCAGTGCTACTTCATACCAGGTACCGAACCTGGTATGAATTTAAATGATGGTAAGTCCTGCCTTTTCTTTATTATGTTATGGCAGCCTGGAAAATAGAACCTGTTGGCAGACTGAATTTTTGGCCCATTACCCTTGAATTCATGTGGTGATGAGCATGTGAGAGATGTCAGTTTGCCCAGGATGTGAGGCAAGAATATAAATTCTAGTGGTCAGAGAATTGCCAAAAGGGTGGGCTTTTTAAATTTACCTGTGCTGAGGCCTCATCTTCCAGATTAGACTCTCTAGGGTGGGAGCTGAACATTTAAAAGCTCTTGAAGCAGGGTATTGATGGCTCATGCCTAAAATACTAGCTACTCAGGAGCCTGAGATCTGAGAATTTCTGTTTAAAGCTGGGCCAGGCAGAAAAAGTGGTGACACTCTACCTCCGATTAACAGAGGAAAAAAAAAAAACCCTCAGTTAGAGACAAGGTTCAAGTTGTAGTGTGAGGAGCAATGGTATAAGGCTCTGAGTTCAAGCCCCAGTATTGGCACAAGGTAAAATTAAAGTTCCTAATTGAAAAGTTTCTTGATTGACTTTCCATGTGTGTGTGTGTGTGTGTGTGTGTGTGTGTGTGTGTGTGTGCCAGTACTGGGGCTTGAACTCAGGACTTGAACACTGTTCCTTAGCTTTTTCCACTTAAGGCTGGTACTCTATACCACTTGAGCCACATCTTTTGGTAGTTAATTGGGGATAAGAGTCTTGTTAGCTTCAGATATTAATCGTTAGATCTCCTGAGTTGCTAGAATTACAGTTATGAGCCACAAGCTCCTTGTTCAGCTTGTTCTTGAAATATGTATTCTGAACTACAATCTCAAGGATTTAAGCATGATCTAAGAAACTTTATCAGTGTCATAGACTGCTTTGTATTCTGTTTGGATGGCCACAGAAGCACTTGCTCAGCTACTTGTAAAATTGCCTATTAATCTGAGGTAGGAGCTAGCCCGAATTCTTATTGTATGACTTGGGGACTCTTCATGAAGCTTAAGTCTCATTTCAGAATGCCAGGATATTGATGGAGCCAAATACCCAGTTCACAAGACTTGGCAGACTGAAAACTGTTTTGAGTGCACCTGCAACGAAGAGGGAATTCAGTGCTGCAATAAGTAAGTCTCCCTGTGTGCACTGCCCCCCCCACCGCCCCCTCTCCTCCTCCCTTCCCCAGTGGTGTCCAGGGGGCGTGGCCAGTGGTAGCCAGAGGGCATTGAAATGTCTGTCTGTAGTCCCCCCCCCTCCCTCTTTCAAAACTCTTTCTTTTCAGGATTTATCTTGTTTGCTATGTTTTGAGATTGGCAGGGGTGGGGGGAGGGGAGGCACGGGGGGGGGGAGGGAGAGGGAAGTGGTCTTCTCACTATATTGTCTAGGCTGGTCTTGAACTCATGGACTGAAGAGATATTCCAAGTATAGGCCTGGATGGTATTTATTAAAAGATTCAGTGTGTGTGTGTGTGTGTGTGTGAGAGAGAGAGAGAGAGAGAGAGTGTGTGTGTGTATGCTCCAATCCTGGAGCTTAAACTCAAGGCCTGGGTGCTGAATTTATTTTTGCTCAAGGCTAGTGCTCTAGTGCTCTAACACTTGAGCCAAAACTGCACTTTTCAGCTTTTTGGTGGTTAATTGGAGGTAAGAGTCTCATGAACTTTCTTTTTTTTGGGGGGGGG
>NW_012267475.1:554556-616192 GCF_000151885.1 Dipodomys ordii
CGGCTTTTTTTCTTTTTGCTTATGTGGTGCTGGGGAATCGAACCCAGGGCCTCATGCATGCAAGGCAAGCGCTCTACCACTGAGCCAACTTCCCAGCCCGAGTCTCATGAACTTTCTTGCCTGAGGCTGGCGTTGAATTGTGATTCTCATATCTCAGCTTCCTGGATAGTGAGGATTACAGGTGTGAGCCATCAGCTCACACCTTTTTTTTTTTTTAAATACTGAGATTGGAAGGCAGGGTCTCTCTCTACCAGTTGAGCAATTCCTTTTTCCTTTTCTACTAGATAGGGTTTAATTTTTGTCCCTAGGACTGCGTCAAGCCAGGAACCTATGTCTTCTGCATACCTGGTATGACATGTTTGAATCACCATGCACAGCTTGTTTCTTGGGATGGTTGATGCAGGGGGGAAGGGTCACTAACTTTCTTTACTTTCTGGCCTTAAAAACTGATCCACCAACTCTGCCTCCGGAGTAGTTGGGATTACTGGCATAAGCCACTGCACCTGGGCTAACAGAGTCATTTTTAGAATAGTTTTAGATTCACAACAAAATCAAGTGAGGTACCTACATTTCCCCAAAATCTCTCTCATCACCCTAGACCATAACACTATTCTCAACATCTCCACTACAGAACATATGTTCTACAGAGGGTGAATCTACACTGACACTTCATTGTCATAATCCAGAGTCCAGAGTGCACATTAGGGTTCATTTTGATGTTATGGGGCCAGGGTAGGGGAGCAAGTGGGGCTTTAGTAATATTTTTTTCTCCTGGTAAAACAGACATGACACAAAAATTTTCATTATAGGGGCTGGGAAAGTGGCTCAGTGGTAGAGTGCTTGCCTTGCATGCTTAAGGCCCTGGGTTCGATTCCTCAGCACCACATAAGCAGAAAAAGCCGGAAGTGGTGCTGTGGCTCAAGTGGTAAAGTACTAGTCTTGAGCTGAAGAGCTGAGGGACAGGGCCTAGCCCAGAGTTCAGGCCCCAGGACAGACAAAAAAAATTATTATAAGCACTAAACATATAATAGTTCTTTGGCATCAAGTCCATTCCTGTTGTACAACCAGCACCTGCACTCATCTTCCAGGTCTTTCCATCTTGTGAAGTTAATACTCTGGAGCTGATGTGGTATGATGGAGCTGGAAGCAGGAGGGTTATTTGAGCTCACAGGTTCAAGACCAGGCTAGGCAACATATGAGACTTCCATCTCAAGAAAGCTGAAAAAAATTAAAAAAAAAACAACAGATTTTAGCAGCATTCACCTGTAATCCCAGCACTCAAGAGGCTGAAGATGGAGGACCATGAGTTTGAAGTCAACCTGAGCCAGACTCTGTATCAAAAATTAAATCAAACTAGTCTTCTAAACAAGACACCCAAAGCTTAACTCAACACCTATACTCATCACTCATTCCCTAGAGTGTTTTCCCCCCAGGCCCTGGCAAATGCCATTCTCATTCTATTTCTATGAATGCGAGTACTGTAGGAAGCTCCCATAGTGAAATCGAATAGTATTTGTCCTTTGGAGACCAGAGTCCTACACTAAGCACAATGTTCTTAAGATTTATTTTTGTACAATGTACCAAAATTTACTTCCTTTTCCAGGACTTTAATATTCCATTCTATGGACGTACCACTTTAGGCTTATCTGTTTGTCTCTTGATGGATACTTGGGCTGCTTCTGAGTTTTATGCATTTTTATGCTTGGTAGTACTAGGATTTGAACTCAAGAGCCTTGTAACTGGTAGGCAGATGTTATACTACTTGAGCCATGCCTCCAGTCTTTTCTGCTTCATTATTTGTTTAATAAGGTTGTACTTTTCCCCAGGACTACCTGGACTGTAGTCCTCCTATTAATGCTTATTTATGAGCCACAAGACCTGCCTTATTTTGAAAGTTGTGAAAATTGGTTAGTATCCCACTCTTAATTAACTATATTCAAACATGTATCTAGATATTCCTTAATGCTATTTTAGAAGTTGGCCCAGTGGTCACTCTGGCCTTGACCTTGGAGATTTTTGAGAACACAAAAGATCTAAGGACAGAGGGAAGAGCTTGGAGGTCCATTAGATGGCAAGTAATGTGTCTTGTCCTACAGATCCTTTTGCAACTAATGTTGACCTCACAGTGGCCCAAAGATTATGTAGGTATTTTCTGCTAGATTGCTAGTGGAGGAAGGGGTCCATGAGCAGTAGGACACAGAGCATCTGAAGTACACCCACAGCAGCCATATCTTTCCCAGCATCTCCAAACTCACCTGGTGTCTCTCTGTCACTTAACCTTGGTCTGTAGTGTTTTTCGAGGACAGGAATGGTTTTGTTCTTGTTTTGTCTGTGTTGCAATTGTGGTGTAGGGTCCCCACTAGTTGTCAAGTGCTCTGACACTGAGCTACACCCCCAGGCCAGTGATGACAGCATCACTGTGTAAGGTAGCATTTCCCAAACTTGCCTCTCAGAGGAGTAAGCTTATGACCCATCAGAGGGCCAAACGCTATCAAGTTCAAATGTCCAGGGTTCTGCCCACAGTGTGGGGCAAGCCTCAGGGCAAATAGAGAAGGAAGGGTGTCAGCTTAGGAGACTTATTGGGCAGGCTGACTGGAGCAAGCTCCTAGGTTTTACATTGTCCTGGAACAAGTCAATCTTGATTTTTTTTGTCTCTGCGTGTTTGACTTAGTCTGCAACAACTATCACTGTAACTTGGATCCACATTAGGTTAAGGACACGTCCTTACAGCATGTCAATAAGACCTTCTTCTGGGATTCCCTGGACCTACTGTAGAGTAGAACCAGGAGTGCTCCTGGCAGAGAAGCCAGAAGAGCCTCAGTGCTGAGTGACAGTAGTCTTGGCTTGAATTTCTACTCCTTGAACATGAGCTATGTATACTTGAGTATGTCTCTGATTTTCCTCACTGTAAAATATTGATAACCTGGTCATATGAGAATGAAATGAGAGTGTGCACATAAACTCATGAATCCAGACAAATTATTGATATCTACTATATCTATAGTAGTGACTGGTACACAATCAAGACTTAAATTCCTTTCCTTCTGCCTTGTCATTTGTCTGTTGCTCTGCCCTGGAAAAATGTCTCCATTTCTTCATACAGTTGTGAATCTACCCCTTACTGGAATTGCCTCACTTCCTACCAATATGCTCTGCTGTTGAATATCTTTTTGGCTACAGAATATGTGTGTGTGTGTGTGTGTGTGTGTGTGTGTGTGTGTGTGTGTGTGTATGTATTTGCAATAAGCTTTCTCTGGAAGAATTTTTTTTGACACATTGCATTCTCTATGAGATACAAATATGGCCAGATTTCTAGGTAGTCCATGAACTCAGGCCTATGACAAGATCCAAGAAGATCCAGAGTGTGGGAAGACCAGAGATATCCTGACCAGAGATATCCTGGCCTACTGTTTTCCCAGGGCCAGAACTGCCCAGATCCAAGCCCTACATTTAGTGAGTGAGCCAGAGGGTCAAGGTCTTCTGGCCTCCACGTCTGGAATCTGATGACTAGATGCCTAAGTGTTTCTTCTCAGTATCTCTTATGTGTTTATTCTGTAAGGCTAGATCCAACTTTATTAAAATATGCATTCACTTACTTGTGGTCTGAACCTATAATCCTAGTTGCTCAGGAAGCTGAGACCTAGAGAATCTGAGTCTAGCCTGGACCCAAAATTTACTAGACTCCAACAGACTGGTGGTGTTGGTCATGGAGTGTTAAGTCTAGCAAGTGTGAGGCCCTGAGGCCCTAATAACACCAAGAAATGCATCCAGAGATATGTCCTTTGCTACAACAACTTCTACCTGTACTTAGCTGGGTGAAGTATGATATTGTATTTTCCACTCAAAACTTGTAAAAGAATAGTTGTCTCTTCAGTAGCCGTTACTTTAAATTATTCTGGAGTAAATATATATCACACGAAATTTCTCATTTTAGGCATTTAAAACTATACAACATGACACAGTTCATTTGCAATGTTATATGACCATCACTACTAAACCTAAAATCTTTTTATGACCCCAAACTAAAACTCCATATCCTTTAAGCAATACTTTCCACAATGCTTCTCTGACCTGGTAACATTTAACTTGCTTTCTGCACTAAATTTGTTTATTCCAGATACTTCCTGTAAATTAAATTACAGTATTTGTCTTTTTCTGCTGGTCCATTCATTCAACACATTTTCAAGATTCCTTCATGTTGTATAAGGAAGTATTTTATTTCTTTTCGTCCTGGAATAATATGCTGTATGATTTTGAGGCCATGTTTATTGATCTATTCATATATTGATTGATTTACCTTTATTTATTTTATTTATTTAATTTTAGTTTTTGCCAGTACTGGGGCTTCAACTCAAAGCTGAGGCACTGTTTCTCAGCTTTTTGCTGAAAGCTCATGTTCTACCACTCGAGCAATAGCTCCACTTATAGCTTTGTGATGACTAATTGGAAATAAAACTCTCATCAACTCTTTTACCCAAGCTTCATATTTCAGCCTCCTGAGTAGTTAGGATTATAGGTATGAATCATAGGCGCTCAGCAGCTTTTACTTTTGGTCAGTTATGACATATATGAAAGAAAATTTAACAATACCATTGCCTAAAAGTGATGACTTTTAATGTTTTATTCTAAATTCTTTGTTTTGTTTCTATACTTTTTCTAGATAGTGGATGTTAAATCTTTTACTATAATAATTTACTCTAATTTCCATTTAATATTCTAGCACTAATACTATTCTGTTCTATTAAAAATGTTCAAAGTATTACTTAACCATCCCTTAGTCTTAAAAAGAATTAAAGCAGATCCCAAGAGCCAAAGGCAAAGTTCCAGAGTTTGCTTGCATTTACAGGACACTATGCCAATGATTCTGTGCTATGCCCAGTCCTCTGGCTTCAGTGCCCGGTATCCTAGTTGGCCATAACAGACTTCTCACCATCTTCCTTTTCTGCCCCAACAAGGGCTGAAAATCCAGGTATGCTGGGAGCCAGACAGAGGACAGTGTGACATTGGTCTAGAACAATTTTGGAAAGGGCACTGAAATATCCTTTGTTATAATATAAGCCAATAAATCTTTCTTTCAAAAAAAGTGATCTCAGAGGCCACCAAATGGCTTCTTCTGTACACGTGGGGCAGGACAATTTACACCCAGGACAATTTACACCTTGATGCCCAGATGGGCATTAAGAAGAAATGAACCCTAAAATTCCTTGAATGCATAGGTGGATTTCCCCACTTCCACCATCTTCTCCTTGGGCTTCTTGACCTGATCTAGGGTGCGTCTTTGCCTCTGTTGGTTGAATTCGCTTCTCTTCTAAAGGACGAGGCCTGGGACAACTTTTGCCCTCCCACTTCTAGCAACATTATTGTGATCATTTCTTGATCAGGAAGGCTGGGAAGGCCCTGTCTAGAAAAGTTCCCAGTGCTAGAGTAACCCAGGCCAGTCCCTGGCCTTGTTAGCATTTCCTCCCTGCTCTGAGCATGGGAATAAAGGATGGATGGTAGAAATGGTTTGTGTCACTCTATGGTACAGACAGGTCTAGGTACTTGGAGGCCATGTTTTCAGGCTGCTTGCCAAGAGGTGCTATTAGGTTGGTGAGGGGCACCCCAGCCTGCTGGTGTGTGGACTGCTCTCTACACAGGGCTTCTTGGACAGCAGGACAGAGTGGCTAGGTACCCTTCCCTTCTAACTTGTCTTGTTTTTGTTTCAATGACAGAGTTCCTGTGCCTTCAGGTTATGACAGACTCAACTGCAAGACTATCTTTTATAAGGAGAACTGCACGTATAGCGTGGTGGAGCGAGATGACCCAGGAAAGACATGCGATGTCAGCAACTGGGTATTGTAGAGAACAACATCCCATGAGTAGCATCAGCCTGCCCAATCCAGGCCTAGTTTTTCAACAGCCTTGATATTCTGTGATTGTGTAGCACTACCTGATAGTAAAAACTTCTGAGAAAACATTTGAATATGTGTATACTTTACGTTTACCAATTATTTTTGCATTGATTTAATGCACATTATAGAATATACAAATATTTAAAGGAGACAAAAATAGATAAAAGTTACAATACTTTTCTAACTCTCCAATAAATAATCCTATGTCCTTTCCTAGGGATCCCTGCCATTTCTTCCATATCTGGTGTCAGCATTCTGCTGCCCATGTCCTCCTTTTCTAATGAACAGTGAAAAAATTATGTATTCAAGAAGAGTTTGTAATATATTCATGTTTGCCTTTCCTTCCTCTTCTTCAGGAACTATCCTTTTTCTTGAGTCCCCAGGATCCACTGCATTTGCTTGAGTTTAGAGCAGATTACAGAACAGCCTGAAAAATACCCCCAGGATCTCATCATACACCCTGACAAGGAACTCAAAATTTAAGGCTCTGTCTGTAGTGGGGAATGAACTGGGTATATGAGTTCAGTATCAACTTTCTATGATCACTGAAAATGGAGTTTCTTCAAACAGTAACATGGATAATATACATTCACTCAACACTTATCTGAGTGTGTAGGCCAGGTTGATCTGGACCGTGTATATGACATACCACAGACAAGTATAGCTATCGGATAAACAGGTAGGTAAGTGATGAAGTGCTCTATTTCCCCTGCCCTTAAACCCTATCTGTTCAAACATGCTATGTGAAACTCTTGAGCAATCCAGTAGGCCCCTCCAGTAATAAAGAAGTGTTCAGTCATTTTCACATACAAAGAACTTTCATTCCTCAGTCTACAACATGCTCGAAGAAGGAATGGAGGATGGGAGATTTAAGGGCACCACGTAGGGTTGGTTCCTGTCTGAGGAAGTCATCAAGCTGGCTTCCTCTGGGGCTTTTCTGGCCTTGGGGACAACTCTCTTCTGTTCCTTTTTCTCCACAGCTCCTTTTCCATTCACAGGCTCCAATGTTCTCACAGTTTCTGCATCGGAATGTGTGTCTCCTACTTCTGTTGATGTTGCCTTGAGCTTGTAGGAATCAGCTGGGAGGGGACCCACAGGGCCCTGTATGACCTTATCCATTGCTGGAAAATGCAATGAAGCACTTGGCATTAGCTTGGGGGACTTCAGTCAAATCAAGACAAAAGAGACCCATTTTAGCATCTGGTCATAGGTAAACCAACCAAAAAAAAATATCCACATGCATCATGTTATACCAGAAAAGGAAAAAAGGGAGAGAAAGCGTGGTAGGATTCAAAGTGTGTTGTGATATGGTTCACACAAGAATATATTTTGGAGTCAGGTGATGGGGGTTAGAATCTGGACTTGACATTTATTTGCTTAATCTTTAAAAATAGTGCAAGTTTGGTATATTGGTGTACACCTGTAATCAAAACACTCAGGAGGGTAAAACAAGAGTATTTCAAGTTTGAGACCAGCCTGTGCTGACCCGGTCTCAAAACACTTAGGACTGGGGGTATAGCTAAGTGGCAGCATGCTTGTTCATTAGCATGCACAGGCATTTAATCCCAGCACCCCAAAAAAGAAAGAGGAGGTAAGGGGGAAAAAAAGAGGAAAGAAAGGGAGGGAGGAAAGTGTAAGGTCTGCACAAGGACAACTCCCAACCTCTTGGCTAAGTTTCCGCCCAGTATCTGTTACCTAGGTAACTTGCAGACATGGAAACAGTTACTTCCCTCTCCTGCTAGGTCACATCCTGGGCCACCTCTGGTCACATCCCTCCCATCTGACCTTAGGAGGGTCCCAGAACCTGAGGTCATGTCTGGATCCACTGTGGCCACACCTTTCCCCCACCAGACCACACCTCTTCCTGCCCCTGGCCTAGATAAGTCCTGGCCCAGGGGTGGGTCGCCCCTTTTCCTTTTCAGCCATGCCTCTCCACCATGCATGGAGGGGGCAGCAGTTCAGTAAATAAACTTCTTCTCCTGCCTGAATAGTGCGTGGTGTTCTCTTCATCGGCTATCTAATGAAACCTACCTATTTAATATACCTTACAGAAAGAATAAGGCAGAAGTAAAAAAGAGGTAAAATTTACATCACATAAAATGTGTAACAAAATATTTTGTAACTGTGCATTCAGTGGCATTGAGTACATCTATATTGTGCAACCATTACCGTGATTCAAATTCAGAACTTTCGATCACCCCAAACTGGCATTTTATACCTATTGAATGATGACTCCCTACACCACTTTTTCTAGTCTTATACCCATAGTTCTCTTTCTAAGTATTTGACTACTCTCATAATGGGGTAGTAGATGCTGAATAAGAAAATAAAATTCTCATGCTTTATAGCATATTAGGACAAGTATAGTTGACAAGTTAATTGGATGTTCAACATATCAAATAGAGAAACTTTTCACAATTTCTTCTACAAAGAAATGATGTTTGAGGTGACATGCCAATGATCCAAATGTGATCATCACACATTGTACCTATATATTGTAAAGTAACACTGTACACTACTAATCTGTATAATTAAACTACGTATCAACAAAATAAAAATGTATTTGACAAAAGAATTTGGCTTGCTCTGTGTCTAGGTGGAATTGTTACAAATTATTTACTTGGGGTCTTTCTGTTCTGTCTAGAATGAAATAATAAACTTATTTTCTTTTTTTGGGTGGGAGAGTTTGGGGGGAGGAGTCTGGTCGTGGGGCCTGAACTCTGGGCCTGGGCGCTGTTCCTCAGCTCTTCAGCTCAAGGCTAGCACTCTACCACTTGAGCCACAGCGCCACTTCCTGCTTTTTTTTTTCTTTTTCTTATGTGGTGCTGAAGAATCGAACCCAGGGCCTCATGCATGTAAGGCAAGCACTCTACCACTGAGCCACTTTGCCAGCCCAATAGACTTATTTTCTATTTTAATTGCCAGCTCATCAAAGACAGCAAGACTGTAAGATCATTTGAGAGAAAGTCTTTAATTCAGAGCTAACATTGCCATACTGCAGCACAGGAGGGTTTCTCCCAGCTGCTCACAATGAGTTGGGCAGCCTGCTTAGCCAGAAAGGGTTATGATAACTGTGACTGTGCCAATCCTAGCATTCCACTGATGCAAATGAAGGATTCTGTTTGCACCAATCATGGTATAGTCCCTGTCACTAAATCATAGGTCCTCCTTCTTCAGCTCCTCCTCCTTCTAGAGGTACCAGAGTTTGAACTGTCTACTCTTCCAGGTACAGGGGTTTGAACTCAAAGCTTCTCACACTTGTTAAACAGGAGCCCTGCCATCAGGGAAAGGAGGTGCTCATTCAACTGGCCTGGGTGCTGGTGGCTACTGTGGTCACAACAGCGTGCAATATGGCCTGCAATAGTGTGCAAGCTGCTTGCTAGCGCAGCACCTTTTGGAGCCACAATTGTACTTTGGGTGTTGTTGACATGAGGGCATTGTGGATGCCTGGCTAGCAGACTCCTGCTTAAGGCAGCTGGAGCTCTAAAAAGGGTCTGGAGTCCTGCTTAGGGAATTCATTCTCCCCAGTCCTTAACATTATCTCAGCACATTTAAAGGTAAAAGAGACTTCCAGAAGGGTGCATTAACAAAGGCTTCTCATCCATAGCCGTGCTTTTCAGTTTTTAACAATGCTGTAACAATGCTTAAATACAGAATCTGAATCTCGTATCATGTGTACTGCTGTAGCCAGCAGGGCGGACGCCACGCAGGGCGCCGCACCCCGAGCCCTCTAGAGGGCAGTCGCGGGCTTTCCGGAGAGCCCGCACAGGTCTCGCGAGACTGTCAGAAGTGCGTGGCGAGGCGTAGGAGGAGGGCGAGCTCTCGCGATAACTCTGCCTTCGGGCCTTAGGCTGGTCTCGAGGTGTCCCTGTTCCTCCTAGGTCCCTCTCGGCTCTTCGTGGAGACCTGCGAGCGGGTAAGAGCGGGGCGGCGGGCAGGCTCGGGGCTCCCAGCCCGGAGGAGTGAGCTCGAGGGCCGCTGGGGCCTCGGCCCGGAATGAGGCCTCTAAGAGCACCGTGCGTTCGGGCCTGTCTTTCTCCGCTCCCCCCCTACCCCCGCCCGCCGGGCCTGTCCTCCCCTGCCCCTCCTCACAGGTCCTCCCCGTGCCCTCCTCCCTCCCCCCGCCGGGCCTGTCCTCCCCATGCCCTCCCCACAGGTCCTCCCCGTGCCCTCCTCCCTCCCCCCACCGGGCCTGTCCTCCCCATGTCCTCCCCACAGATCCTCCCAGTGCCCTCCTCCCTCCCCCCGCCGGGCCTGTCCTCCCCTGCCCCTTCCCACAGGTTCTGGGCAGCCTTTTCTTGCTATATTGTCAGCTTACTCTCCTCCGTAAGGCCAGCCCCCACCTCTCTCTTTTGGAATATAGCCCATCCATCTTCACTTACTCTACTGTAGCTCCAGGCCCAAGGCCACCACCTCCTCCATTCTGTCCTTACCCTGGCTCAGGTGACTGACTGTCCTCAGTTTCCTGTGTCTCCTCCTTGGGTCTCTGGTAAGAGGTGGGGTTTGTTTTCTATAATGGATCGATCCAGAGCCTATAAATACAAAGAACTTGTTTGTTTGGGCATTTATTTTGGGGAGGAGGGAGGGCCTACCAAAATGCAGTGTTAACATCCTATTTAATTCTCCCAACAATTTCTAAAAGTAGTATGATTTTTCTCCCTTTGGCAGCTAAGAAGAAAAAGCTTGCTCATTCATTGATTTATTGTACCAGCAATCATTCATTTCAAAATGCTAATTTATTCATTGCTGTAGGCTCAGAGTGTTGTGAATGTAGCAATTAAGAAAACAATAGAGAACAAGCCCTGAATTCTGATGGTGGGAATAGTAATAATGTCAAGGATGTGTCATGGGTGGATGCAGTCAGGGATAACAGAAGTCGGAATGCTAGTTTAGAGTTCATCTTTTAAAAAATGTATCAGGCCAGTTTGTGTTGGCAGGTAAGGTTTGCCATAATAGCTGCTTTTGGATGGACTTGATGTTCCCTCATTCACTTGGTAATTTGGAATATGGCTATAAAACTGGAGTTAACTTCCCTGAGTGAGAACAGAACAGACAGTCATAGTTGGCTTATTTCTGTACTGGGATCCTCCTGTGACATTTTTGAACTTTATAAATGGAGGGACATTCATTTACTATTTGTGGCTCAGTAATGTTACTTGATTTGCTCTGTTTTTTTTTTTTTTTTTTTAAATCATATTGGGGCTTAAACTCAGGGCCTGGGCACTTCTCCTTTGTCCCTTGGCTTTAAATTTAGCTTAAGGGCCAGTGCTCTAGCACTTGATCCACACCTCCACTCATGGCTCGGCTTGTTAATTGTAAATAAGAGTCTCTTGGATTTGTTTGCTGGGGTTGACTTTGAACCATGATCCTCAGATCTCAGCCTTCTGTGTAGCCAAGATTACAGGCATGAGCCTTTAGTGCCTGGCCTTGATTTGCTCTTTTCAAGACTTTTCTAGCTCATGGAATTGTTCAGAGAAAGAATGAGATCGACATGAGTAACTTCACCTATGTTACTGCTTAGGACAATAATTTCCCTTACCTTTTGTTTCTCTGTTTACTTTTCTCTGAGTCTTTGTCTTGGGTTTCTAGGGAAAGTGCTAGATGTTGAAAGTTTTTATCATATTTTATTTAAATAAATTTCTACAATTACATTATTCCTCTTGGGAAAATATTTTCAAAAGTGGAAAAGCACAATGATAAAAGAAGGTAGTCTGTCAGAGCTGTTAGAATTACAAAGGACTTCCTACTCTTATTTGCATTTTATTGAGTACAACTGTGCTAGAATCTTAGGAAACTGCAGGGTTTTCATAAATGTCATGGACTAAACACATTCTCTATTTGAGAGCCTCTTGTTAGTGATTCCTAGCATTGTACTTTTATTCATACAGCTTAGCATACTGGAAGGAATTCAGTCAATTGCTGCTGCTGGGCTTCTTTCAAAAATAACTCTCTTATTTAAAAAAATAGTATTTTCTACTTTTGGTTGGTTATTGAATGATAAATTGTCTTCTAGATGGCAGATTTACCAGATATCATTAGTAAACAGTAAGTGGTTTAGGCCTGGGTTAGTTAGGTCTGGGTTGGCTTTACACTATGATCTTAAGATCTCATCCTCCTGAGTGGACAGGATTACTGGTAAGCCACCAGTAATTAAATACTAAGTATTTAATCAGGTCTTTAAAGAACCTGAGTGGCTGGGGGCTTTTGACTCAGACTTGGGATTATATCTTGGCTTTTCTACTTGGAAACTTGTTACTGTAAGCAATATGTTTAACCTTGTTAAGTCTTGCTTTGTGTGTGCTTATACTAGGGCTTGAACTCAGGACCAAGGTATTCTCCCTTAGCTTTTTTGCTCAAAGCTGGTACTCTACCACTTGAGCTCCATTTCTGGATTTTTGGTGGCTAGTTGGAAATGAAGCTAATGGACTTTCCAGTCTGGGTTGGCTTTACACTATGATCTTGAGCTCTCATCCTCTTGAGTAGATAGGATTACTGGTGTAAGCCACCAGCAACTGGTATCTTTTTTTGTTTTTGTTTTTTTGATGGTAATAATACCTTAAAGGTTTGTGAGGACTAACTGAGAAACTGTCTAAAAAAGGAAAAACTTCTAGTACACATTAGGCTAGATTTAAATATTTGCAGAATTTATTCACTTAGGAAGTAACTCTATAGCAAATAACTGCATAGCAAGGAACAAAGAGATAAAGTCCTTGCCTATGTGCAACTTACCTTGTAGTTTTTTTTTTTTCTGGAGATGGAACAGAAGATAAATGGTTTCTATATGTCAGATTGTGATATGTACTATAGAGAATAATGAAGTATATGACAGGGAGGGGAGTAAAGAGAGAGCCCTTTCAAAAACAATGCTAAATTCAGCAGTGAATTCAGTGCCTCTGTTCACATGTTGGTTAGCTGTGAAAGGCAAGCAAAGTGACCAACCTACTCAGCCCAGTGGCTCATACCTGTAATTGTAGCTACTCAGGATACAGAGATCAAAGATCATGGTTTGAAGGCAGGCTGGGTAGGAAAGTCTGTGAGATTCTTATTTCCAACTAACCACCAAAAATCAGAAGTGCCTCAAATGGTAGAGCCCCAGCCTTAAGCAAAAAAGCTAAGGGAGAGCACTTTGGCCCTGAGTTCAAGTCTCAGTACTGCCCCACCAGAAAAGGAGGACCAACCACTGGATGTGATGGTGCTTGCCCATAATCTCAGCATTTGAGAGGCTGAGATTGGATGATGATGATGAGATTGAGGCTAGTCTGGGCTACACAGCCAGACTTTGTTTTAAACAACAACAGCAACAACAAACAAAACAAAACAAAAACAGTCTATGTGTAAACTTTAGGATTAAGTTCTGCTTGGTGAGAGAATCATAGGTGTCCACAGCATTTGTTACTCTTTCTGCTCCTTTTTAGCTCTTCTAATATTTCTGTCCAAAGTTTCCACTTTGGCTTTGTGTTCATTCTTGGTAAATATACATTGTCTCAACATAGACCACATATTAACAGTGTAGAAGTCTAGCCAAGGAAGGTCAAAACAGCATCCACTTGGGTGCTGCAAGTAGTATGAGTACCTAATAGAGCACCTAGTAGAGCACCTAATAGAGCACCTAGAAGAGCACCTAGTAGAGCACTGTGCTTGTCAGAGCTGCCATGGTGTCCACCCACCTGTTTATTGTTAAATCACAGCACTGTAGTCATCATTGGTAGACTTGCACTCAAGCCTACACTGCTTCAGATCTTAACATGTCATGCCCACTTCCTGAATTAGATACATCCCTGGTAAGTGGACAAAATAATTATTCTGAGGGCACTGCTTTTACTCACCTGGCATGATGCACTGTACACCCTTAGCTATTCTTATCTGAAGTTGCCATTCCTGGGTTTTCTTAACTTGATGGTACAGTGGAACCGACAGGTTCCTTTTGGGGGCTAGGATTGTGTTACAGAACATTGAGTCTTAGGATTCCTCCTGCCTAGCATTAACTCTAGTGTTCTATAGATGTGACAATTTGTTCAACCAACTATGAATAACTGACAAAAGGATTAACTGTAAAGGGTTTTGGCTTGTTTGTCAATTTTAGTCTCCAGTAGGAAGTCCAGTCCCTTAATACTTGGACAATTAATTACAGCTCTCAAAAGAACATAATGTCAGGTATGTTTTGAGTTTCATTTTGGCGCATTATTTTGGTCTTCCAGACTTTAGAGGAAGGAAAATACTTTATCACTTGTTTGCTTCTGTGGAGAAAACCACAAGGGATTTATTATATGAAACCAGGGATAAAATGGTATTGTTGGTGAAGCTACATAAGTAACATGTTTTCCAGCTCTTGACTGTCTTAAGGCAAGATGTTCACATTGAAGATAGGTCATGACCCCAGTTTTGAAAGCCTACCAACCTTTTTATTGATGTCAATTGAAATTTCTGTGGACTGCAAAGTTTGAGGAAAATAAATATTTCTCTAGCTCATAAACCTGCTGTTATTTGTGGAGCTTCTGGGCTGAGCATTGTGGTCTGGCTGCCTAGAAACACTTTACCCCACTCTCTAGAATTTCAGTGGCAACACTCATACTAGTTTTGTCTTGTTTGAGGAAAACAAAACAAAACTAGGAATAGTTGTATAAAGCTTGGGATGTCTGAAATCCTAGCAAGCCGGAAGCTGAGGCGGGAGGATTGAGTTTGAGGCTAGCCTGGGCTACATAGTGAGATCCTGTCTCAAAAAAAAAAAAAAAAAAAAAGGACTAGAATGGGGGTTGGGAAGGTGGCTCAGTGGTAGAGTGCTTGCCCAGCATGCTTGAGGGCCTGGGTTCCTCAGCACCACAAAAGCAGAAAAAGGTGGAAGTAGCACTGTGGCTCAAGTGATAGCGCACTAGCCTTGAGCTGGAGAGCTGAGGGACAGCGCCCAGGCCCAGAGTTCAGGCCCCACGACTGACCAAAAAAAAAAATGTGGGGGGGTACTAAGATGGACAATATTGTCTAGATTGTTTTCTTGGCTTGCTAGGATATACAGGCTTTAAGGTTTATCTTTGGGCAGTGGGCAGACTAGTTTATGAGCATGGTAGCCCTCGGGTAGTACTGTGTACCTGTGTGGCCTAAACATTTTCATGAAGGTCATAAAGTTTCCATGAATTTTAGCCCATGTTCCTCCCATCTAACAGGTAGATAGCTAAGGTGCGGCAGCTTCTAAGCGAGGGCGCCAGGTTTAATGGGCAGCCCAGCTCTCCGCTGTGTCCGGAAACCTGCAGCTGGGCTGGGCAGCCGCCGGTGCGCTGTTGTCCTCTGGGAGGCCTGAGGCCACGCGCACGCGCACGCGCACGCGGGCTGAATGGGGGGAGGGGAACGTGACTGGGTTGCAGGTGGCAGTGTCTCCGGGTGAGGGGACGGGAGCCAGGAACAGCACGGCGAGGGCGGTCCTTCCCCGCCTGCTGGCCGCCTCACCACGGCCCCGCAGTGCCCCGAACACCGACGCGTCTTAAGGATCTGGGGTGCAGGCCGGGTGGGGCATTGCGGGTGGTGAGCCGGGCGGGCGGGGCGGCCGAAGCAGCAGCTCCGCCCACAGCGGAGCGGGGCGGGGCGGGACGGGGCGGGACTCAGGCTCGACCTGCGGACGCCCTCGGGAATAAAGGGGCCGTGTCTGGGAAGCGGCTGCTCCTCGGAACGACGACCCAGGCAGGCACTGGCTGGAGCACGGTTGCCGCCTCAGGTAGGGACAGCGCCCAGGCGGGTCCGACGCCCCAGGTAGGCAGGGGTCCCGCACCGGGCCGCCGCGGGCCCTGGTCCCCGGCGCCGTCTGCGGGATTGGCGTGCGGGGGTGGGGCTGCGCTCCTGCGCACGCGCGTGGCGGCCGCGAACCCACGGTTGCGGCGGTGGAGAGCGGGACGAGCGGTTCCTCCGCGCTGCTCCTGCGAGGGGCGGTGAGAGGCCTAGGAAGCCGCCCGAGTCACTCTTGCTTAATTTTGCCGTTAGTTTTCTAGTTTTTGAACCAGAAACGCCTTCGTAATTCTGTCATTCGATGGTAGAATTTTGTGGTCGGTTTTCAGTTTTGCAGTTAACTTTTACGAGATTCGTGAAGAAACCCGAGCGCTAACCTGTAGTAAGTTACCACCGTCTCATCTAGCCCTGCCACACCCGCGGGGAGCTGGGCCTCCTGCCAGGCCGTGAGGTGTGGAGGTTAGCGGAACACACATGTACGCACACTGATCCCGCCGGGGCACAGAGGGCACGCCAGCCCGGGGCCAGTCCGGAGCCAGGCCAGAGCGGCCGTCAGAACTGATTTTTTTTTGGGGGGGGGGTCCGGTCGTGGGGCCTGAACTCTGGGCCTGGGCCCTGTCCCTCAGCTCTTCAGCTCAAGGCTAATGCTCTACCACTTGAGCAACAGCGCCACTTCCGGCTTTTTCTGCTTATGTGGTGCTGAGGAATCGAACCCAGGGCCTCAGGCATGCAAGGCAAGCGCTCTATCACTGAGCCACCTTCCCAGCCCCCAGAACTAATTTTGATGGGTCCTGAAGGCTGCCGTCCTAACTGGCTCCACTTGGCAGAATTTAACCTCAGTCCAGCCTTCTGCGTGTAGCTACTATGCCTATACTAGGTGTTTTTGTAGTGTTACCCAAGACAGATGATTCTGAAGAACCATAGTTTATTGAGAAATGTGAAAACAGACTATAAGTCTTTAGGAAAGAAGTTTCAGTAGTAATTTAAATTCTGCTGATGTCGAGTAAATTAATTTGATAATGCACTAAAAGAAGGAGAAGCCCATTAGGTTTGAGAACCCAGACTAGATCTTTAATGGCAGTGACCCTGGGCCTTAAGGTGTCACTTACATAAGAGATAGCTTATTATTATTATTACTATTTCTACTGAAGATTGAACCAAAGACCTCTAGCATCTCAACACATGCTGTACCAATTGAGCTACACACACCCCCAGCAAATTTGCTGTCTTTATATGTGGGTTATATATTTACAAAATAGTCACAGTTTGGAGGGAGTTTTGTGGTTGAACCTTATAATGACTTAGCTTCATTTGTGGTTAGTTGCTCAATGTAGGTTCCAAGATCTTTGACCTTCATAACTAGTTCTGTGAAAACATTGTCTAAGTGAGACATGTACATTTTATAGAAAAAAAAAACCTGTTGATGAAACTCCATTTCCTCCAGTTTGTGGGAAGGGTCTGTTCTCTCCTCTCCTTTACTCTTTCCCTCTACTCTAAAGCATAAGCACAGGGATCCTAGTAATAGGGAAGTTTTCAAATCAATGTGTCTCAAAAAATAAACATTTCAGACAACCCTACTTTGACGTGCTAAGGCAGTAGTTTGGATTATTGAGGTGAACAAAAGGACATTTTTAGCAATTTTTAGAATTAAGTTGGCTCAGTCTTTGTGCAGGTAAGAAAACAGACAAAAGTATACATGTTTGATATATCTTAGGAGATTTAGGCTGTTAAGTTTTTGGTCATAAGAGGGCTTCATTCTGAAATATTATATAGGTAAAGAATGGATGGGAGCCATTATTTAATTTTATTTTTTATTTTTTGTTGGTCGTGGGGCCTGAACTCTGGGCCTGGGTGCTGTCTCTCAGCTCTTCAGCTCAAGGCTAGCATTCTACCACTTGAGTCACAGGGTCACTTCCAGCTTTTTTGCTTATGTGGTACTGAGGAAACAAACCCAGGGCCTCATGCCTATAAGACAAGCACTCTTATCATGGAGCAACCTGCCCAGCCAGGGAGCATTTTTTATTACAGAAGCACCACTAAGTGTGAGTTTATATTGTTATTCTTTCTTAGAAGTTAGGTTTTGAAAGGGCAAGTGGTAGCCTGGGATGCCAGGGTCAGTGGCTTAAGTCAGGGTGTCCTGGTGGGGAAGGCCTTGCCAGATTGGGTTCGTTCTGCTTTCTATACAGTGAAGGTCATCCCAAGGTCTTGATTGGCTTTAAACACCTATTAGTACCAATTATGAAGCTAACAATTGGAGTAAGTCAGCACATAGGGGCTGGGTAAGTGCTTAGAGGCAGTTAAGGTCTCTCGTTACCCCAGTGCACTCTTTTCTATGTAGCTTTGGTTAAATTCAAGTTAAAGAAGACTTAGACCTATGCATAGATTTCAACATGCTGAAAATCAAATGGAATTGCTCATGCTAAATTTTCTCATTGCCAACCTGAAATTGTTATTTGATAACCTTACATGAAGTGTGAAGTAGAACGAGAACCTAGTCAACTTTTCCCCAGGCCAGCATTAGTTGGCATGATATTAAGTTCCCTCTGTTTTAATCCTTACACAAAGAAGTGACATAAAATAAACTGATGTAGGTTCTTTCCTCATTGTTCTAACCCTTTCCCTCCTCACAGGAACACAACTTCAGCCTGTTCTAAAAACAACCTCTTTTGCTCAGCCCTTTGAAACACTTGTCTTTTATGGAATATTGCCTAATTACAGAAAAAAGCCAATTAAGATCTGCAAGTTGATGTGATTTTGTCTTTTGATACTAGTATCATTGTCTCTTTTTTTCCAGAGGAAAAAGATCAGAGAGGTTGTTAGGAGCACCTGAGGTGTAAGCAGTAAACATAGCCTGAGGTCAGGTTGTCAGCCATCTTTTAGCTGGCTTGTTTGCTATGCTTGGACCTGAAGCAGTCAGTCAGTTACTGTTGAAAACAACTGCGTGGGCTATTACCCTTAAGTGTGTGTCTTCCCAAAGTTGGCTCAAACTCATGTTCTGAGCTGGCCTTGTAGTAGTCTTCTTAATCTTAGATCTGAACGTTCCCTCTTTATCACAGTACCAGTAATGACAAGTCTTTGCATCCCTCCTTTCTTGGTACCTGGGCTAATGAAGTCAACTGTTGACTGGGAGGGGAAGACTGAGCCAGCAAGAGTGCCAGACATTCTGGGAGTGGCCACAAAGACAGGTTTTCTTAGTGGCTGACAGTTGGGCTTTAAAAACTCAATATTCTAGCTGGGTACTGATGGCTCACTTGTGTATTCCTGTTTTAGGAGGCTGAGCTCTGAGGATCAAAGCCACCCTGGGGCAGGAAATTCCATGGTAGAGGTGTAGGACAAGTGGTAACAAAAAAGCCAAGCAAGAGCTGAGGCCCTGAGTTCAAGCCCCAGAACTGACTTCTACCCCCCAACCCCAAGAAAGACCTATACTCTAACAAAATGACTGTTTTGAAGGATAATACTTTGAGATTAAAAAGCAACACTACGAATCCATTTTGAAATTTTTTAATATTGTGGTACATTCTGCCCATAGCTGATAAGGGGAAAGTCCACCATACTATTTTGACTGTAGTCTCTGGTTAGGCAGTTATACAGCACTTGTGTTTGAAGAGATTTGTTTAGTAAGTAGTCTGCCCTGGTTACATTCAGTTAGCTCCTGTCTGTTCAGTGTTCTAGGGTTTTTGACAATTTTATTAGATTTGACCTTGGCAGCCATGGTGGTATTCCATACAAGTGATCTTTACCACATTGAAGAGTTTACTGCATTTGAAAGACAGCTAAGCACACTTCGCATGACACAGAGTATGGCTGGGTAATGAGGTAACCCCAGCTCTCCACACCTCTGGCTGACATCTACCTGTGCAGTCAGATGCTTTTCAAAGTGCCTACAATGTGTGCAGAGTGTACATGCCCCTGCTGTTCCATAGGCTACTTACTTGTGACAGTCAGTGGAGTAAGCACAGCTGTTGCCAAGGTCAGAAAAATTCCACAGAAACTCCTGACAGAGTGAATTGAGGAAGTTATCTTTTGGGGCACTGTGGGGAAACTAAAAAAAAGCAGAAGTAGCAGGGGAACTTTGGAGTGTCTTGAATTCTGAAGCTGCTGGCTTTTTTTTTTTTTTTTTTTTTTTGGTGAGATCGTTGAAAGAAAGGCTGTTCAGCTGTCCTCCCATCAGTTTCTTTTCTTATTTTATTTTTGGATGTTAATGGGCCTGAACTCAGGCCTGGGTGCTGTCCCTAAGCTTCTTTTTGCTCAAGGATGGTGTTCTACCACTTTGAAGTACAGCTCTACTTCTTTTTTTCTGGTGGTTAGCTAGAAATAAGTCTTACTGAAATTCCTACCTGGGGCTGGCTTTGAACTTTGACCTTCAGATCTCAGCCTCCTATGCAGCTAGGAATTACAGGGGTGAGTCACCAGTGCCTGGTGTCCATCAGTTTACATCTAAGAGTGTGACTCTTGCTACTTTTGTCCTTGGCACCTCCCCCCCCCGCCCCCCACTATGCTGGGAGCTCTAAACCCCATCTTGAAGACACAGTGGAGATAAATCAGGTTTCCTTTTGTCTCAGATGGTCAGCCAGCTATTTGGAGGGCTTTGTCTGAGGTGGTTGTCTTTGGGACTGTTAGAATGTTCTTCATGGGTGATCTGATAATGTCTTCTGAAATCCTTTTGCCTAATAGAGCTCTTCTGAGCAAGCCTAATTCTTTCATTTATCAGGTGTCCAAATATTTGAGAGTAGTAACCATGTCCTGGGAGGGTAGTTACCTCTTATCTAGGCCAAACAGCCTTCCTTTCTGCAGAAGTTTTTCATGGGTTTGAGGTCAATTTCCCTTTTTTGAGCACCCTCTCCCCTGAGGTATGTTACCCACAAATAAACTTGAGTCTTATCACAGAACAAATTATTCCTGTGACTTTTGGTAAATGCAACCAAATAGTATGTAAGTTTTCCTCAGATTTGACACAGTACGAGTTACATGGGGCTTTCTTTCAGTGGTAGATCTCCATTCTAAAGAAAGAAGGGAGGAAGGAAGGAAGGAAGGAAAAAAAACTGTAACCCCTCTGTACATCACCTTTAAAATAACAAAAACATTTTAAGGAGGCCTAAAAAAAAATTTCTGGTTTGTTGCTCTTAGTCAAGTGCAAGTATTTACCTCTTTTTGGGGGTGGGGGTTGGTCATGGGTCTTGAACTCTGGGCCTGGGTGCTGTTCCTGAGCTCTTCAGGTCAAGGTGAGTGCTCTACCATTTGAGCCACAGCACCACTTTTTTCTGATACACATATTCACATCTAAAGTGTTATAAAAAATATGTATAGAATTTTATAGCAAGAGCAGAGGTGGAGGAGAGGAGGTGGAAGAAGCATTATGCATTGAATGTCCTGTGTGCTGGGTCCTGGGTAGGTCATTAATGAGAACTGGTGGAATGATCATTTGAATGTGGATGGAAAGGTGGTTTGGGGTTATAAATAGCCTGCTATTTGGACTTTCTTTTCTCTTTTTAAGGAACAGTGAGCAGAATGAACACCCTCCAGGACCAGAGTGGCTGCTCCAGTAACAAAGAACCTCTTTTGAGGTGTAGTGATGCAAGGAGGGACTTGGAGCTTGCTATTGGTGGAGTTCTCCGTGCTGAACAGCAACTTAAAGATAACTTACGAGAGGTGTGATATGTGCTTTTGTCTTCATTTGGACTCATCTTAGAGTACTGTGCAGTATTCGGCCAAGGACTTGGCGTCCTAGTCTAGACTAAAAAGTTTGACCCATATGGTGTATTTAATTGTTTAACCCTAGTCAGCTGCCTGGCATGTTGGTCCCTTTGATCTTAAGAGGAAATAAGGCAGATGCTAGCATCTGCACTCTACACTTCCCCACAGTTTTGTTTAGCATGCATTTCTCACTGCTCCTGTGTTGCCCCTGCATCAGGCCCTGTTATCACTGAAAAACAAGGAAGGGAGCCCCACTTAGTTCGTCCTCATGATGTGTGAGGAGCCACATGTGCATAGTTCTGTCAATCCCCCCTGAAGTGTGTTAGTTCCAGTTGTATTCTGTTGAGTGGACAACTAGTACTTGAATTTGAAACAAAACATGATTACATAGGAAATACGTTTTATGCAATAATGAAGTAGATGCTCATGAATGGTTCATAGCTGCTGTATTTAGAACATGTGTGGATCACCGTTTACTCCCTATAAATGTTTGGTTTATAAGTTACATACAGTGTCCACCCTAACGGTCTTGTAGCTATTGCCTTATATTACAGCTTTGCTAAGTTGGCCTCCTGTAAATGACAGCTGATTTTACACATGACAAAAGGGGTAAGGGCCAGACATCAGTCTTTGTTTGCTGGTGAGCTTGTAAAGCTATGTTTTAAAATTAGATGGGAAATGAGAGGGATTAATACCTCTTGCCTATCTTTATATTTTCTCCCGATTACTTTAGAACACTTAAAATCAAATCCTTTTAGGAAGAAAGATTTTAGAGCTTAAGTATACCTTGATGGCTGGAGAGAGAGAGAGAGAGAGAGAGAGAGAGAGAGAGAGTGTGTGTGTGTGTGTGTGTTGTGTCTGTGTGTATCTGTGTCTGTGTGCATGTATACACCAGTCCTAGGGTTTAGATGCTGTCCCAGAGCTTTTTCACTCAAGGCTAGTGTTCTATCACTTGAGCCATAGCTCCACTTTTGGCTATTTTGGCGGTTAATTGGAGATAACAGTCTCATGGACTGTTCCTTTTCCATGTTGGCTTTGAACTGGGATCCTCAGTTCTTAGCCTTCTAAGTAGCTGGGATTACAGGTATGAGCCACTGGTGCCCAGCAATGGCTGGGGTTTTAAAACCAGAAATCATAGGAATTTGTGGGGTGAGCTTACAGGCTTGAAGCTGGAAATTATAGGCAGAGTTTTGAGTCTGTGCTTTTTTGTGGGGAGTCACCCATAGGTAATTGGACAATCAGAAGGATATCTGACCCATGAAAGTTTCTAAACCTTATTGTTTGCAGGAAACCTCCCTTAGGCATCTAACACCAGGGAAACCAATGTGTTTTCTAGGTGAAGGCCCAGATTCACAGCTGCATCAGTCGCCACCTGGAATGCCTTCGGAGCCGAGAAGTGTGGCTGTGTGAGCAGGTGGATCTCATCTATCAGCTTAAAGAGGAGACGCTGCAGCAGCAGGCTCAGCAGCTCCACTGGGTAAGCAGCTGCACACTAGAATTGGTCTGAGTATAGACTCTGGTTTCCAGAGGATATCTTCTTCATAATGCAGCATTAATATAAATCAGATAAAATTTAATCTCTCTGGGTTTAAACTCAGGTCACTGTGCTACCACTGGAACCACATTTTAGACCTTTATGCTTTTTTTGGATAGGGTCTCCCTTTTTTTTTCCCCCCAGCCTTGGACTGTGATCCTCTTGTTGTGGCTTTCCATATAGCGACCATACCTACTTTATGATTCATATGAGGAATTTTGCTTATTTTGCCTAGACTGGCCTAGAATTGAAATACTCCTGATCTTGGCTCTGAGTAGATGAGAATACAGGCACAAGTCACTGTGCCCAACCCCCTAAAAGTTTAATCTAGATGCTGTTTGTTATCTTAGTTACTTCACTGTAACTGCCTGACTTTTTCTTGTAGTTATTGGGCCAGTTCAATTGTCTTATTCACCAGCTGGAGTGTTCCCAAAACAAAGACCTAGCCAATCAAGTCTCTGTGTGCCTGGAGAGGTAAAGACCCCTTTTATTGTTTTTATTTCTGGCTTTTTTTCTTCAGTATAAGAAAGTCAATTTGCAATTCTTTTCATATGTTGGTTTAACTTGACATTTCTCTTCTTGTGATAAGATCATGTTTTATGTACTTAGACTTTCTGATAAATGAGTAAACCATCTACTTTTAAGTTTCTTAGAAAAGTCTAGTCATTTCAAAATTATACATATTCCTTGAAAACTTTTAATTAAGTGTTGTAAATTAAATTTTTGTTATTTGTATTTTTACCTAGACTGGGCAGTTTGACTCTGAAACCTGAAGATTCTTCTGTCCTTCTCTTTGAAGCAGACACAACTTCTCTGCGCCAAACCATCACCACCTTTGGGTCCCTTAAGACCATTGTGAGTAGATTGAGCTTGGGTGTTACATAGGGTGCCTCTCTGGGTTCTGACCCCACAGGTCTGTTCACCAAGTTATTTTTACTATGCAGCAGTAACCTACAGAAGCTTCCTGTTCTGATTACGATGAGCATCTCATTAATAAGTGCATTAGGCTGGCAGTTCTTACACTGTACTATTATCTCATTGGTAATCTTTGAATTTGTCTTTTATCTCTTTAAATTCTGGACATTTTCTTTTTATAAACTTTATGGCTTTTTCTCATTTGGGTCTTGTTAAAAGTAGTGGTACTACCAAACCTAGTGTCAGTCCTTATATGATAATAATAGAACTCTCAGATTGGATAATTCCTTTTCAAATTTAGAATTGTAGTTTCACTTTTTTTGGCGGGAAAGTGGCATAAACATGCTTAAATGGTTTTAATTTTATAGCAAATTCCTGAGCACCTGATGGCTCATGCCAGTTCATCAAATTTTGGGACCTTCATAGAGAAAAGAAGTTATGTCTCAATGCCAGAGCAGGTAAAAATCTCATTTTGGTTCTGATAATTGAGTCACTGTAAAAAAGCTGCCAGTTTATATAGGTGACTGCTTAAAGCATTTAGTGAAATAGAAATTTAGTTGTTAAAATAAGAGAAGGCACTCCATCATTTCATAGGAAATGATCAATTATTATCTTATTGGTATTGGCTTTCTCTTGAGGATCCTCATTCTAATTCAAAGATTTTTGTTTTGTTGTTTTTTGTTTTAATGTTCCTGGGACTTGAACTCAAGGGCTTTATGCTTGGTAGGCAGGTACTCTAGCACTTGAGCCATGTTCCCAGCCCTGAGATGACTTATTGCAAAATCAAGGTGAATAAAAAAGATCTAGATATTTGAATTGAGAACTCTTAGAGATTTTTATTCCTTATTTTAAGTTTATAAGAACTGAGGCTCAGGGAAGGCATGTGACCTAATCAGTCAGTAGCAACCTAGGAACCTGTGTCTCCTGTTTTTCTGATGAACTTTCTTATGAACATTTAATAATACCTGGTTAAGCAGCAAAGTTTATGTGACTTCCAGAAGTTGGCATCCAGTAGCACTGTTCTTCCTCTCAGTGAATGGCTTCTTGGAAGCAAACCTGCTAGTGGCTGGCACGATCCTTACACACCCAGCACTAACCCTCAAGACTGGCTCACCCAAAAACAGACCTTGGCAAACAATCAGGTATGTGGCTGCCATTACTGTTTGTAATGTAGATACTATGGTAGTTACTAATCTGGAAACATGGTATGTGTGTGTGTGTGCGCGCGCGCGTGTGTGTGTGTGTGTGCGCGCGCATGCGTGTGTGCACGTGTCTCATGCACGTGTCTCGGATGTGGGGCTTGAACTCTGGGTGTGGGCACTGTCCCTCAGCTCTTCAGCTCAAGGCTAGCACTCTACCACTTGAGCCACAGTGCCACTTCCAGCCTTTTCTGCTTATGTGATGCTGAGGAATTGAACCCAGGGCCTCATTCATGCGAGGCTAGCACTCTACCACTTGAGCCACAGCACTACTTCCGGTTTTCTGGTGGTTTATTGGAGAAAGAGTCTCACGGGCTTTCCTGCCAGTGCTGGCTTTGAACTGTGATCCTCAGATCTCAGCCTCCTGAGTGGCTAGAATTACAGGCATGAGCCACTGGTGCCCAGCTGGAAACATCATGAATTACAAAAGGAACATCTCTTTATTTTAGAATGCTTAGCAAATAATTTATAAAGATAATACAAGCCCATAATCCCTACATGTGTACTTTTTCTGTACATATACTTTTTGAAAATAATTCTGTAAGCTCTGCTTTGGTGTGCATATTTTTTCCTACAATTATAACTTGAATATATTTTTTTTCTATAGAACATTTCATTGTTTGGCTAGAACTTAGATTCCAGTTTTTCTAGACATAAAACTCCCTTAAAACATTTAGGAGCTACTTATCTATGTTCATTCTTATTTCCTTAGGAGTAAATTGCTAACCCTTTGGTTAGATACATCTTGCCAATTTTACTTTCTAGGAAGTTTGTAACATTTGATAGTCCCACTACCAGATATTTATTTGCCATTAAACCTCTTTAACAGTAGGATTCATTTATGAGATTGTTTCTTCTCTGAACTTGGCATACTTTTGCTTTTGAATCTTTTGAATTTCTGAGGCATGAGCACTTTTTTAGAATTGTTCAGTGACTTGTCCAGTCTATTTATGAAGGCATTATGTAGAGGTGCTAGTCTTTTTCTGATTTTGTCAAATAAGCTACAATATTTAGCTTTCATTTTGTACTTGAAAACTTAAGAAAATGTAATTTATGTAGTCATACATATTTAATAATCAAAAAGAAATCTCTTACCTCTTTGCTTTGCATACTTGAGAATACTGAGCAAGTTAGTGTATAAACAATGGCAATCATAATTACTCTGGCAGACTAATGTTGTGTTCATCTTATGTAGACTTCTACCGGAGCCTGCAGTTTCTTCAGTAATATCTGGGGTAACCTGAAGGGTTTAGAAAACTGGCTCCTGAAGAGTCAGCAACAAGAAGGTCCTGGAAAGCCAAGTTCCCAGAAGTGTAACAGCTGTTCTATCAATGAAGGTGAAAAGGCAGAAGATCTAGTGCTCCTTGATGAAGATGAGATGGACCTGTCAGATTGGCTGGTGACTCCTCAGGAACCTTGCAAGCTTGAGAAGCCTGAGAATGGCAGCCATGAAACCAGTGAAAAAATTAAGCTCTTGTTCCAGGTGTTCCAGGAGCCCTACAGTGTGAATGATTGGCTTGTCAAGCCTGACTCCTGTACCAACTGTCAGGGTAACCAGCCCAAAGGTGTGGAGATTGAAAACCTAGGCAATCTGAAGTGCCTGAATGACCACTTGGAGACCAAGAAAGCACTGTCCACCCTCAGCATTACTGAGGATTGGCTTGTTCAGAGCCATCAGGACACATATAAAGTAGAGGAAGTATGCAAAGCCAACGAGCCCTGTACAAGCTTTGCAGAGTGTGTGTGTGATGAGAATTGTGAGAAGGAAGCTCTGTGTAGGTGGCTTCTGAAGAAAGAAGGGAAAGATAAAAATGGAATGCCTGTGGAAGCCAGACCTGAGCCTGGGAATCACCAAGAATCCCTAAATGTGTGGCTCTGTCCTTCCAGAAAAGAGGTAACAGAACAAGCTAAGGCACCCAGAGCCCTGGCTCCTGCCCGAGTTTCCGATTCCTTCCAAGCCATATGGAATAGTTCCTTATCAGAGTGGCTTACCAGGTCTAGTGCTGAGGACAGAGCTGGCAAACAAAAGCTTCAGAGCCCTATGACTACTTCCTGGAGTCCCTTTAACACTGCTGATTGGGTCTTGCCAGCCAAGAAGGTGGGAAACCTGAGCCAGTTATCTACAGGAGAAGACAAGTGGCTACTTCGAAAGAAGGCCCAGGTGAGACACATCAGAATTGCTCTGGCTGACCTTGCCAGATCCTTAAATATGTTACAAGCTTAATTGGCAGAGGAAGTAATTTTGGTACTTGGTTACAAATGTTCAAATTTATTGATGCACTTCTCAGCCCTCCCCACCCCTCTTCTGCAAACTAACAAACAAGGCCTGTTTTGCTGCTATCCACATTGAAGACTTGGGGTACAAATAAACAATTGCTGCCTTTGCTCTTGGTTATAAGAATGATGAATATTTGCTTTTTTTCTTTAGGGCAAACTATTTGGGAGGGGAATTTAAGCCAGTCTCTTGTTAGTCCAGCTGTCCTGAAGCAACCCATCCCTTTTGTCTTTGTGCAGGAAGTATTTCTTAACTCACCCCTACAAGAGGAACATAACTTTCCCCCAGACTGTTACGGTCTCCCAGCAGTTTGTGATCTCTTCACCTGTATGCAGCTTAAAGTTGATAAAGAAAAGTGGCTATATCGAACTCCTCTACAGGTGAGCACAATGTCACCACTGCATTAGATTGTAGTTTCTTCCCACATATGAAGTCATGCTTTGCTCTCTGAGGTTTATTATTATGTAGATAGGAGAGGAACTCCTAACAATTTCAAACACTGGACTTAATGTTCTAACTTAGCATATATGAAAGTGACTTTTCAAGATGTAACTTCAAATCCTGGGTGGATCATAATTCTAAGAGTCGGTTTTAAGGTAGGGAGAATTTCTCTAGTGAGGTGACTTATCTGTGGACTTTTTTTTTTTTTTAAACAGATGTGATGGAATGGATTGTGAGAGTCGAACAGCTTTTCTGCAGATTATCACACATCCACGAGCTGAGTGACTGCAGTTTGCCAAATCATTGTATTTCTAGGTCTGATCAATGAGCTTACTTCTTTTATGTCTGACTTTAAACTAGTGAAGTCATCAAATTATGAGTTGCTTTATAAAAGAAAGGCTATTTGTTGATGCTGAGGTGACAGTCTTTCTTACTGAAGTATTCACTTAGTACACCCACCTCTCCCCACTAGAAATACAGCATCTTGGTGGGCAGGTTTTCACCAGCTTCCACAGCTCAGATTGAGTGGTTACTAGAACAACAAAAACACTGTAGTTTTAGAAGTGAAGTATTTTATAATCAAGGTGCGCTAGTGTCTCCTAAAGCCAGTAAACTTCTCAAACCTTTTGACTGCCCTTTAGATACTTCTTTTGCTATGGGCTTTCTTCTAGTGGTCCAAAAACAAGTGATTATTCTGTTCAATTAATTTATAGGATAGTTCACACAAGTAATTAACCTTGTCAATTTAGTAGGTTTTGTTCTTAATGACATTAACTATCAGACATTTTAGCCTACATGTTATTTCTATTAATTTTTCATTATTTGAAATGCAGTTACTGAAGATTTTGCCTTTATTCCTTTCTCTGAATGTTATTAAAGTATCCATTGAGCTGTTTGAGGACTCTTGTTTCAGAACCATTTTCAAGGTAGTCTTGGCTTCTGTCATCATATACAGACCTTATATGCTTTAAAAGAATCCCAGCGCTAAGAGAAAAAGGTGAGAGTTGGAAATCTAGTACTTGAATCAGTCATTACCCTAGGATTACTGGTGCATCCTGTGTAAATGGAATCTAAGCTTGACACCTGGTGCTTTTAACTGGGGATAAAGTCGAAGTCCTATCACTGCAATCAAGTGTTCCTGAATCTCCCAAATAGTACTGTGTGAACAGGCTGTTTTAAACACTTGTGCCTTGGGGTGCTTATTGAAACTTTATGAAAACTGTTGACATTTTATCAACATCCTTAAGTTTCTTTGTAGGAGAGAAGTGGGATTTATGTTTAAAAGTTCTCTGCAAGATCTCAACTGCCTTTTGGGCTTTGAAACTATCAAACTTCCTAACTGCCTACGTTACTGGAAATACTTCAGTGACACAGTTGACTCTGCCATACAGTTTTACTACAACTCTTTGAACCACAACTATAAAGAGCCTTTATTGTCTTCTCCTCCCCCCCCCTCAGATACCATTGAGAATTACTAACATAAAGGTGGTGGGTTCAAACCAACTTGAGTCTTTCCAGCATCTTAGGTTGCAGAAAATTTTGTGGTTTCTCTTTTGAGCTCTTAAACACTGTATTTTACATTATTAATCACTATGCTGACAAGTATGTGAAACATTCTTTTGCATTGATGCATTTTATACCTCTCCATTAAAAGCATAACAGCCACACCATGGTCGTATGTGTCTTTATGAAACTGGTGTCTTTATGAAACGGATACGTTGTTTGGAAGTACGTGATAACCTTTGGTTAGAATATAGCCATGAAACAATTTAAACATATAAATGTGTATATTTCTCTATCAGCATAACTTATGAATCTTAAGTTAGCAAAGTACAGGTAATTACTTCCATTTCAACTTTCTCCCCCCAAACTCATTCAAATCTACTTTATGGAGCTTAACACCATAAATGTCACCATTTTCTTTTACTGAGTATGTGCTTTTTTCCAACTGCACAGCTCCAAGTTCCTTAGTATTACTGTTTCTGTGTGTACTCTGCAGTGTAGTTTACTTATTAATTTCATCTTTTGGATAAGAAAACAAACTCAAATAGCTTGCCTTTAGCTTTACAAGTCTTCTTAGAAAAACTGCAGCCCACAATTATTTCCAGAAAGGAGTGAATTACTGTCTACAGCATGCTCCAATAATGATTAACCATACCCTGAGGCTGCTTAATGTCAGCTGTTGGGAGAAAAAAAACCTTACCCAAGCTGTTAATGGCAGCAGTAAGCCTTCAATTCAGTATAAACAGGGAAAATATATTTTCTTTTGAACTGGTTTAGGCAAGAAAAAAAATAAGCCAAGAGTAACTTATTTTTTATTTCTTTGTTGGTTGTGGGGCTTGAACTCTGGGCCTGGGCCCTGTCCCTCAGCTCAGGGCTAGCGCTCTACCACTTGAGCCACAGTGCCACTTCTGGTTTTCTGAATGGTTTATTGGAGATAAGATCACAGCCTTTTCTGCCAGGAGTGGCTTTGTACTGTCCTCAGATCTCAGCCTCCTGAGTAGCTAGGATTACAGGCATGAGCCACCAGTGCCTGGCTCAAGAGTAACTTTTAACTTTCACCTTATATCTAGGAAAGATGTTTTTTTTAAACAGATATCAACTGTGTTTAGATTGGAGTTATGACTTTGGTTCTATTCTCACCCTTTATTTGGAACATGGGCAGCATTACAGTTTCAGATGATTAAATACACTTGGTGATAAAATATTGACAACAAGCAGGACCTGAATTCTGGGAGTGGTTTTCCAGTTCAGAGGGTAGGATGAGAGGACAGGTCCAAGATCATCTCCAAAGGAGAACCACATTACTGAGTGAGCTACCAAAGGATTTTTGGCTTCAGCTCATTAAGGGAAAGGAGTGCCGGTCCTGGTCAACCATTCATGATCTTCACCACAGCAAATCACAACCTCCAATTTTTGAAAGTAGTTGTAGGTAGAAGAGGGCACTTAACTCCAGACTGACTTAATTGATTTGAAAGATTACTGAAGTGTCCTCAGTTTCCGAGGTGGCAAAAATCTTCAAAGTGACTGTTGGAGCAAGGAGCCTTTCATGTGCTCCCAGTTGTTATACAGTGCATAGAGGCTGGTAAGTGTTAGTCCTGCCAGTCCACCTCGTGCTACCCCTCGAAGGCCACCTGGGAGAGAAGGAAAAGAAAATGAAATAGCTTTATTTTTTAGTTGATCATTAGCCTTGAACTCAGGGCCTGGGCTCTTTCCCTGAGCTCTTTTGCTCAAGGCTAGTGCTCTACCATGTTGAGCCACAATGCCATTTTTGGTGGTTAATTAGAGAGAAGAGTAATGGGCTTTCCCACCCAGGATGGCTTTGAACTGTGATCCTCAGATCTCAGCCTCCTGAGTAGCTAGGATTATAGATGTGAGCCACCAGTGCCTTCCTGAAATCGTTTTCTACCACACAGTGTCCCAGCATCAAAAGTTTAGATAAAAGTAGGGTAAGATGGAAAGACTTTGTGGAGAAAACTATGGACTTAAAAAATGTTCTGCCTTTCCGGTGGAGGTGACCTCCTCCCGAGAACATGCCTCTTGCAAAGTATCTCCTTCATCCCTCTCCTTAAGAGGAGGAAATACAAGTGGTGCCTGGTGTGGAGCATGTAAAATGCTCAAGATGCTATAAAATTACCACGGTCTTTAGCCATGCATAAACAGTAGTTTTGTGTCCTCTGCCAGTCTATAGGAGGAACAAGTGAGGCTTAGGAAGGATATTCTTCAGAAGGAAGCAGCACTGAAAGTACTATGAACCAAGATGAGTGGGAAACTGTCCCAATACATACATTTTGGCTAAAAATATATATCCCATTTCAAACAGGAAAAGTTTTTAAAGAAACTAAAACTTATGTCCAGGAAATAAATTCCCTAAACTACTTGTTTAATATAAATACATTTTTGTAATTTCACATTCATATTACCCCAACTTTAAACTTCGGTTTGTAACTGCAAGCACCAAGATTAATTAATGATGTAATTTCTACTCATCTAACTTATAGCACACTACCAACTGTGTAAGGCCTCCAACCCCTCATTTTCTTGATAGTCATAGTAATGTAAACAGCCAGTATGGAAACAGTCTTAGCAGCCTTTGGACTCTGGACATATCCTCCAAATATTGACTCAAGGAGTAGTAATAAGATGGCTGCAATCAGGTGCTGACGAATACACCCTCATTTCTGCCAGTCTCTCATACTAACAAGAGGCACTGACCATCATACTCTGGGGGAAAAAAATGAAGACTTAACTACTACTAATAACTTTTTTCAAGTGAAAAATAAGGAAGTTATACAGAAAATTTTTAACACAAAATGCTTCAACGAATGGCTATGGTCCTGATAGTCGTAGTTTCTCTTTATGTGGTAAGGTAAGGAAAAACTAAGAAACTCCACAGGAAAAAGGTTTCCAAAAGGAACTTAAAAAATGGAATACTCTCCTGCAAGTATGGATGGGAGACTTCAGATGACCTATACTGAGTTTATAGAGTGCTTGTTCAGGTTGTATGTTAAGACAAAATGAGGTTAAGCTATGGCAGTAACCTCACTAGAAGCCTTTGCTTCTGTGAACTTCAGTGACTTGTTGTGTTAAGACACTTCAAAAGGAACATTTCTGCAGTGAGTGTCCACCAGATGGCTTCAGCTGATACATTAAAGGGCCACTCCCTGCAAGAATCTCTCCAGTCTGAAGACTTCTGATAGCTGACCTGCTTCTAAGTTAGGTTCCCCTTGTGAAATGTCACAAATGATCTTTTTCCTAATTTTTCCTTCTCTCTTTTTCCTCTTCCTCCTCTTTTCTTATAGCAGTATAGGGGATTAAACTCAAGAGCTGTACACTAACTAGACAGGCCCTCTACCATTTGAGTCCCACCCTTAATCCTGCAACAACTATCTCCCTTAAACAGACTCAAACTGTAGACATCAACAGCTGCCAAGTGTGGAGGAAAGGGATCAAAACATTACGGAAAAAGTCCCACAAATCAAAGTAAACAGGAGGTATCTCCTTGACATTTGTCCATATCGTTTGTTACCTTGACTAACACATAGCAGTTGAATCTGAAGCTTATTTAAAATGTGCTTGGGAATTTTTAAAAATTGTAAAATACTGTGAACTCATTAAGTTAACAAAATGATCTCAGTTTAGAAATAAGGTTAAATTTTGTGTCTTGGACTAGTATGTTGAGAAAGAATTGTAGGACTGAAAATGATACTTATACCAAAAAAATAAGGTTAAATTTTGTGTCTTGGACTAGTATGTTGAGAAAGAATTGTAGGACTGAAAATGATACTTATACCAAAATCCTAAGGTCCAAAAAGCAAACTGAGGCATGGGAGAAGAAATGCCAAAGATATCTATGGTTTAGTTATAAGATCTAAACTTTGAATGTATTACAAGTTCTCTAAATCAGGCAGCAAAATATGCTCTAAATTACACTGAATTTTACTCTGAATCCCCAAAACAAAGGCCAAGATACCGCTATCAAAGTTAGTAGAAAAATGACAGAGGCAGAAAATTGAAAACTCAATATTCTCTTGCAGACACTTTCCTATAAACATTCAACTTCATGTGAACTTCTAGACCTCTACAGACCCAAAGGACTTGAATGAAGCCACTTGGGCTGAGACTGTAGTTCAGTGGTAGAAGGCTTGCATATGAAGCCTCTGATTTTATCCCCAGCAATGATTAAAAAAAAAAAAAAAAAAAAGATTGGTTTGGCACCGATGACTCATACCAGCAATCCTTGCTACTCAGGAAGCTGAGATCTGAAGATCACAGTTCACATCCAGCCCAGGCAGAAAAGTTCCCATGAGACTCTTATCTCCAATTAACCACTCAAGCCCCATGACCATTCCCCGCAAAAAAAAAAAGAGAAGACTGTCCACTGGCTTGTTTCTGTTTTTATTTTTTGCAGAACTGGGGCTTGAACTCAGGGCCTCCTGTGTTAGGAAAGCACTATCACTGGAACACAAGCCCTTGACCACTAATATGAGAAGAGCTGGAAACCATTTCTTTGAATCGATCCTTTGCTGTGAGTTTCCTAAAAACAGAGTTTTTGTTTGTGGGAGAAATCTCAGACTAGTTCTCAGGTTTACTGGTGTACGTTGTCTCCTGCAAATAACTGGTTGCCCAGAAAGCTTTCTATTTTCTAATAAAAATAAAAGCTTCCTTCAAGACAATGAAATTAGTTACTTCCTTCTAAAGATTAGATAGAAAAATTTAACTCCAGCTAGGATATAGCCAGTAACTGCAGCACCTGATTCACCAAGCACATAGTTAAATCTTACTCAGAGTACCCTTTTACCACATACCAGCCAGTTTTAAGTGTTAAGTCTTTCCAGCATTCCCCAACTTGTCAGTTTGTTAGGAAAGCTTAAAGGCGTGCTTTAGGTTTTCTGCCCAACTAAGCAGAGGAAGTACATTAGCAAATACACTTGCTTTGAACACAAAGTAAGTAAATAAGGCCAATGGTTAATCTCTATGAAGCAAAACAAACTGAGACTTATGTTTAGTTTTACCCCTTATCTTGGATCCTTACATAACTCTTGCAGACAACAGAACAAGAATACCATTTCTAAGTACAAAATGAGGCCCAAAATAAACATTTAATTGCCATGTTTCTTATATAGAACTGACTAATGACAGTACTTAGCCATTAGAGTGATAATTTCTTGAGATAAGCAAATCTCTCTTAAACAGTACCAATAGTAAATATTTCAGGCTTTGAGATCAAAGGTTATTATGTGGGCAGTACCTTGTACTGTACATGCTAGACAAGTGCTGGGGGTAATTATATAACCATTTAAAAATATTTTTAAGGAGGCAAAACATTCTTAGCTGCCAGACAGTGAATATGTAAGTAGCTATACACAGAAGATGGTGGCCTCTTTAGAACAAACATTGTGTGTGTGTGTGTGTATTTGTATGTTTGACTGTTCTTACTACCTCACATAAGTAAAATCACATAGTCTTTGCAATTTTGTGACTGGATTAGCATTCTCATAATGTCTTTAAGGTTCACCTATGTGGTAGTAAAGTGTCAGAATTCCTTTTAAGGGTGAATATCGTGTTGTAAATATACACTATGTTTGAGTGCTCATTCTTCTCTAATTGAGTTACTACTACATTCTAATTATTGTGAATAATATTTTATGAACAAGAATATACTAAACACAATTTAAACTTGAAAAATGGTCAAATCAAAGCCCTAAGTTGGATCAAAATGGCCTAGAAAAGATCAAATATCTAGTTCTCCTAGAAAACAGAAAAGAAGTTAACATTCAATGAGTTAGAATTATACTTCCAACAATAAGCATTAACTGCCATATTCTCATTTAAAACGTACTACCATGAGTTTAGTGCCAGTGGCTCACACCTGTAGTCCTAGTTATTTGAGAGGCTGAGATCTGAGGGTCACAGTCTGAAGCCAGCCTGGGAAGGAAAGTGTGAGAATCTTACTTCCAATAAACCACCAAAATGCCGAAAGAGAAGCTATGGTTCAAGTGGTAGAGCACTAGCCTGCCACTTTCAAAAGCTCAGGGAGAGTATCCAGGTCCTAAATCCAAGTCCTAGGACCCGCACACACACACAAAAAGCATTACCACCCTTAAAGTGATAATCACATCCTAATTTGATAGATGAACCCAGTATTAAGATCTTTAGTAACAGATACTCACACTGCTTACTATTCTATATTTATGCCTCTTTATTGTTAGATTACTTTATTATGCACTAGAACGTGATTTGCTGAGGTGGCTTTTTTTTTTTTTTTGGTAATTCATGATCACCAATTTTACTCCACAGATATAAAAGGAAGTCTCAAAATCATAAAATCCAAGTTTTTCTGAAATATTTGAGGACAAGTCTTTTTCTATATTGAAAATGGATTGCACTTGTTTTTTTTTTGGGGGGGGGAGGAGTCAGTCCTGGGGCTTGGAATTCTGGGCCTGGGAGCTGTCACTGAGCTTTTGTGAGGCAAATTTAAAGTTCTAACAGATAGCACAGGAAGGCACTCAACCAGTTAAGAGATTTCTTGGTCCAAACTATGTTTAAAAATGTTTAATTTCTGAAAAACAGGAGACTCCCCAAGAAAACCTGAGCTTTTGGCTTCTTTTGTATGACAGACCAAGTCCAATGTCTAAGGCAGATACTAGAACTGAGTGAGAGGTAATTCCTGCTAAGAAGGCAGGGAAGCTCCAGGCAGACCCAGCTCACTGCCTATTTTCTAACATATGCAGGAGTACTGTGGCATTTCCTGTATTCTAGCCATCCCAATGTAAGAATGACTGGAATTCACATGTAATTTTCAATAAAAATGACAAAAAGTGGCAAACATTTCAATTTCCACTGCACTTACAGAATAAAGGAGAGAAGTAACTGGCTGACCCAGAATCTCAACATCAATTCACAGTATGGCTAAACAATTTAGCTCAATACACTGAAATCACTCTAAAAAGGTGACTAGGGTCTTTTTATTTTTGTTTACCCAGTTTGTGCTAAGATAAAACAAAAAAAAAATCACAGGAATAAACTCTATGTTGTAGGTATACAAATATATCTTCGATTTCCAGATTCAAAAATTATGATCTGCATTTAGGAATTCTGTAATTTTTTTTTTTGGCAAATGGCAACTTATTGCTGACATAAAGTATTTCTAATCTCCCATGTATTCCTCAAAAACAATTTTTTGTTGTTGTTGGTCATGGGGCTTGAACTCTGGGCTTGAGCACTATCCCTGCGCTCTTCAGTTCAAGGTGAGCACTATACCGCTTGCACAGTACCACTTCCAGTTTTCTGGTGATTAATTGGAGGTAAGAGTCTCATGGACTTTCTTGCCCAGGCTGGCTTTGAACTGTGATCCTCAGATCTCAGCCTCCTCAATAGCTAGGATTACAAGTGTGAGCCACCGGTGCCTGGCTAAAAACAAATTTTAACAGGACAAAAAAAGGATGTAGCTTAGAATTAAAGATTAACATAGGAGGTATGGAGTTACTGTAGTGGAATAATGAAAAAATAATGAAAAATACATAAAAGATAATGAAAAAATATAATAAAATAATGAAAAATAAAATGGGCAGTTGTCAGACTGAAGGAGACTAGGCCAAAGGAGGAATTCAGTTCATATGATATAACTGTAATCCAGGTCTTATATTTCTTTAGTGAACTATGGATTTTTCATAGGATGTGGAATAGTATTACGAGATTCCCTGTGCCATATAAGAAAGTATCTATTCAATAATGACCATCTTCTACACCTCAATAAGAACTGTTATATTTTTGCTCAAAACACTTAGGAGTCTTAGAGTAGCCTAATTAAATATTTTCAGGAAACAAATTCTCAGGTGCAAAAAACTATGGTGATTCCTCTTCTCTAACATTCAAATCCCGATAAGCCCATACTTTTCATAAAGAAGTTTATAACAACAAAGTATGTAAAAGTAAAATGATATACAAATTGTTTTTCTAAACAGTTATCATCAAGGTTACTATTAAAAGGTTCTATTATTTTATCACCATCAAAACCATGTTAAAGCCAGGCGCTAGTGGCTCATGCCTATTCTCCTAGCTACTGAGGAGGATGAGATCTGAGGATTGCAGTTTAAGATCTGCCTGGACAGGAAAGCATGAGACTATTATTTCCAATTAACCACCAAAAAACCAGAAGTCCATCTGTGGCTCAAATGAAGAACATTAGCCTTGAGCAAAGGAGCTCAGGGACTGTACCTACTCCCTGGGCTCAGGCCCAATGGCAGACCAAAAAAACTCCCCAAAACGTCTTATTAGCCTGTTATTGTCTTACGAAGGAGGCTGTGACGGGAAGCATCAGAGTATCTGGCTTACCTAAGCAAACCAATATACAAGACTGTATCCACTGAGGAAACCTGTACACAATGTGTGCCTGTGATCCTGGCAATAATGGGAAGCCTACAAGCAGGTAGATATTGGCCCTTAAGCACTTCTAGGTGCGAAGTGAGACCCTAATCTCAAAAATACCTGGTGACAAACAGGGCTGGAGGTATGGATCAAGCAAGACAGCTCCAGGCTAGAAAGCACTGGGCTCTTAGTTCAAATTCTAGTACTTTCCAAAATGGAAAACAAAATGAATGGCAGGCCTTCAGAATTAAACTTCACATTCTGAAGCATATCCTGATGACTTCTTGTATCCTGTTACTGGTATTCTTCCAGTAAGCAATTTCACGTAATAAATCTAAATAGGTAAAGAGATGATTGCCCTATATATAAAATGTTTCAACAAGCCAGGTGAAAAGATATGAAGGACTTCAGAGGTAATGACCACCTAAAAACAGTGGTTGCTCAATCTTTTAAGAAGTCAGGGAAAACATGAGTATATTTTTCAAGAGGTGGCATAAAATCAACAGTCTATACTCTGAAGACACTTTTTTCAAGAGTTATTAACATTTTGTGTGTATTGCTTGTTCAAAAAAACCTGACCCTTAGCAGTTTACCATATAGTATTAAATTCTATGTACTATAATATTTCTGAGAGGCCCCAGGAAGCTGTTAGCTTAACAGAGACAGACAGATGAGGTAGCAAGTTGAGGTACTTGTCTGCAAAGAGCATTCTAAGAAAAGGGAACAGCAAGTATCAAAGGCCCTGAAGGGGGAGATAAAAGACAAGGGAACACATACTGCAGAAGAGGGAGCTTATCAGGCCACTGTAAAAAACAGGGATTACCTGGATTTTGGACTAGTTCTTACCGGCTAAATACCAGGATTTCCCCTTAGTAAAATAAGCCTGAAAGTATCCATTACAACTTCTAGAGATTTATGTGTTCAACCCTCTGAGTTCATGAACCTTCTAAAACTTCGTAAGATCCCCATAGACATTTAGCATACCACAGAACTGCAATAACTGACTTAGCATCACTGGTAAAAAATGAAAACAATATAAAAAAGAAGTTCTAAATGTACGCTGTATTATGGAGTTAAAAGCAACAGCTGATTTTGTCTCAAAGAGCCTGTATGGGATGTACATGGCAGTAATGAGGAAGCCCAAGATCTTAGATCTTGTATAGTTCAAAGTCACACACACTGCTTCCACAAAAGAGAGAATGAAGGGAGGAAAAGAGAAGATGAGAGAGGAACAGAGAAACTCAAGAGAGAAACAGAAAGAGACAAAGAAACAAAGACAAGCTTTCCACTGAACCTCTGACTCATCTTTTTCTCTCATCATCTCTTCATTTCATCAGCATGTCTACATCCCCCAAGCTGAGGCCCATCACAGACCCTAACTTCTCTAATAGTACATTTACTTTAGACTTCCACCTCCGAACTGCCTTATCTATCCATTGTTTCTTGTTAACAAGGTTGATTCCAGTATGTCATGGGCTAACACCTCTGATGACAGTGCCTTTGACCTCTCACCCTAGCCTCCTATGCTTCAAACCTAAACTCTCATAGACTTTTCTCCCACATACTCATCAAATAAGCAAACGGTAACAAATGAAATTCAGTCTATCCTTCAGGCCCAGTTCAGCTATTATTACCCTTCTTCTTTTCTAAAATTTCTGATTTTCCCATTTTAGAGGTAATTTGACATGGTGATAAAAATGGGGTTTGGAGTCATAGTAGTGTGGCTCCAAATAAGGGTGACCTTTATTTCATTCTCTTCACAGACCTGTCAATAAAATAATGTGTAAAAAGAGAGACTTCCTCTTTCTTCTATCAAGTACATTTTTTTGTATAGTTCTAACAAGACTTAATAGTTTTCCTGATGAAGAGACTACTTTCACAAATACCTCTGTGTCTTATGCACGGTCTGCACCCCCATAATTACGAGATGGCAGAGGTAGTAGTAGCCAGGGTTGCTCCTGTCAGCAGTGGATCTAAGGAGACGTAGGAAATGTATGGACAGTACACGTAGCCACAGTCCCTCCCGAATGGCCGTTAGCAATTCTGACCAGCGCTGAAGAAACAAACCAAAGACCTACAGTGTATGTTAACCTTAACTTTTTGTAGACCATGCTTTATGGGTGACCTTTCGGTTTCACCAAAGGGCTGATACATTTCAACAGTTTGAAAACATCAGTGTTAACTTTGAGTTGGCAGATGCAACCTGCCCAACTGTTGTTTGGTACCTTTCAATAAAACTATTGAAATGCAAAAAAAATTAAATTAATAAAATTAAATTTAAAAAAAGAAAAAAAAAGGAAATGTACTCATTACCTTACCCGTGTAATTGTAACCCCTCTGTATGGTATTTTTCACAATAAAAAAAATCTCTAATTCAAAAAAAAAAATAGTTTTCCTGATGAGAAGTCAATAGGCAGTATCTCAGATTCAAAAATAATAATAATCAAGAAACAACAAGACAGGACTCGAACTTGGCATCTGCCACTTTCATTGGCTATCGCTCTACCAATATTGAGTTTAAATCTTGATCTTGGAATGAAAAAAAAAGAAGGAAAAGAAGACATAAAGGTGTAAAGAGTGAAAAGTGCCAAACTTCTTTGGGAACAGGGAATTAACTAACTAATGAAAAGGATGTATGCAAAAGACTCATCACTGAACTCTTTAAGATAGACTTACAATAAATTTAGTATTATTTAGACATTCACTTGTAAACTAGTCAATACTTATCCGTGATAGCAACACAATGTTCATCTTCTGGTAGAGTAAGATTCTCATGGGCATAATATGCTCTAAATTGACCTGGAGCTTTGACACTATGTGTGTTTTGTGAAAGTTTTTAATACACTGATCTCCCAGGTCAGATTACTGCAGATTTTTGCTTGATGTAAAACCTATAATTTAAAATATTTCATTGCTTAGTCTAAGACAAAGAAATAAAATCAATGGAATATACAGGATAGAGTTTTACCTTTTTTTCTCTATGCATCCTAAGCAAATACTCTTCAATAAGTTAAGATGTTGTTTTAAATCAAACAACCAACAATCTAAATAATTGAAAGAAGGTTCACAATCAGGTATGTTAGCTAGTACTCCCAACAGCTAACATACAAAACCAACTTTTTTTCTATCACTACTTGATAAACAGTTATGGAATTGGGAGAATCTAAAGGCCAGACCCAAGGAAAAACAAGCTGGATATGGTGATGTTTGTAATTCCAGCTACATGGGAGCTTTGTGGAAGGATCACAGTCTGAGACTGACCCCAGACAGAAGCACAAGACAATATATGATAAATAATTGAAGCAAAACCAGCTAGTGTGTGGCTCAAATGGCAGAGTAAGTGCAAGGTCCTGAGTTCCATCTCCAGGACCTCAATCTCTCCCCAAAAGAAGACAACTCAGCCTTTAAAAAAGGATATTCTGAACATTCTATAACATGGAAGAACCTTTAAGATATGCAAAGTAAGATAAACCAGGCACCAGAAAGACAAATAATATATGGTTCCCATGTATGAGGTACCTACGTACATTCAGACACAGAAAATTCAAGATTGCCAGAAGTTGAGAAGATGGAAACGATGAGGAACTGAGCTGCTTGATGAGCATAGAATATAAAGGTGAAAAGGTTCTGGAGACTGGTTCTGGAGACTGGTTGTACAACAATAGGAACTTGCAGTAGGACATAATGGCGCACTTTTAGTACTTGGGAGACTGACACAGAAGATTGAATTGGAGGCCAGTGTGAACTATATAGAATGCCGAGGCTGGCCTAGGCTTCCTAGGAAGTTCTTATCTCAAAGCAAATATGACCCCTTAAAAACAACAACAACAAAACACCAAAAAATACCTAAAATTTTCCCATAACTCTCCCCTCCCTTCCCCAAGTAACCACAAGAACAGTACACATTTCAGCTTTACATTCACAGTAGTAACAGCACCTACCTGTACATTTGTACAACATGCCTGTCAAAGTTCCAGCTGCTACTGTGTTCAGGTCATCTTCTGCTCCTCGTGATTTCTCAATAATAACACCAAATGCACTATAGAGCAAAGCTGAAATATAGGTGACCAGTCACAAAAGAACTATGAAAAGTCAGCATGGTAATTAAATTAAGCTAGACATTTACAGGGCAACTACTATAACATTGTTTCTAAAATAGCAAAAACTAGCAACAAATAAAATGACTAAGAACATTTGTATCACACCTGGATTAAGGCAGAAAGGATTTTCCATAAAACTAAATGCTACACTTAACAAAAAGCCAGGTAGGGCTATATTGGTTAACAATTTGGTAAAGCAGGCAGAGACAGGTACACCAGTACCAATCCAACTAGCTATGCAAAGATATACGTATTATACGTATCTGCAGAGATTCAGAAGAAATATCAAGAGTAGCTATTTCTGCAAAGTACTAGTAGAGTATTAAAAAGAATACTTAAAAATGTCACTGTTTTATAAATACTTGTTTTTTGCATTAAATGCTTACATATTTACTTAACAAGACTATAATTAAAAAGAATGCAAGATGTAGTATCATTTAACAAGATTTTCACCCAAATAAACCTTTCATTTGTACTTTATAGGTTCTTATCAGGCACCAATGCATTAAACCATTTTCTTCTTCTTATACAATTTTTGTCATATGGAAATAGCCATGCATCAGAATCCAAAATGCAAACCTGGCTTTATGGTGTGAAAAAGCATGGCTTCCACAGCAAGGCTAGGATCTTACTATATCACAAAAGAGGGTTTTCTTTTTAAAGAGTTGTCTATAGTTTTCCCCTATTCAGTGTACTACAATTGAAAAGATTTCCTGACATTATGTTTATACTAAGCACAGAAAGTCTGGATGTAAGGGTATATGTGCCATAGGCAGACATATTTTCTATGGTCATCAATAATCAAAAGAACCGACTAGTTATAAACAGGATGTGATGAAAGCACCGGGTCTGACTCAGCACCATTAAATTACCCCTTGTGTAGACCTCTGAATGTTTTTATCTACAAAGTCCCTACTGCTATGCTAGTAATTAGGTCTTTGAAATCTACACAGGTAAACTGACTGATGAACAGTCTGTTTGAAAAACAGAGCAAAAGGTCTGAACTTCAGCTAATCTAGCACGTCTCACTACAGGACTTTGAACCTTTCCTAACATTCACAGCCCTTTGTCTTGGACCTAAATTAACTGGATTTCATTTAGTTAAAACATGGTTTTATTTCGTTTCTTGCTTGGACAGAAGTCACTGTTTAAAGGATTTAAAACATTTAGAAATGGGGGCTGGGAATATGGCTTAGTGGTAAAGTTCTTGCCTAGTATACATGAAGCCCTGGGTTCAATTCTTCTGTGCCACATACACAGAAAAAGCCAGAAGTGGCCTTGAGCAAAAGAAGCTCAGGGACAATACCCAGGCCCCGAGTTCAAGTTCCATGACTGGCAAAAAAAAAAAAAAATCAGAAATAGTATTCAAAAGGAAATGGCACTGAGATTACTTCATTAATTCATGGTCTATACTCACCAGAATGGATTTAAACTCAGTTGTTTCATATCCTAGAACAATTTGGTTGGCCAAATTGTTCATACTTGTATATTCTTTCTTTGCCTAATCATTTATCAAATAAGATTTCTACTTACCCAGAGAACCTAAAGTATTAGCCCAAAGTGCTCCTTGCCTAGTTACCATATTCAAAATCCTACCAGGAAAGAAAGAAAAGAATTTGTATTTAGAACAATTTTTTCTTCTTACTAATCTACAACAACCCTTAATAGCTTTTTTCTATTTTCAGATACATCTTAATACCTACTTGGATTTCTATAAGGATGGCTTTTACTCTATACAAATGAGGATTAGGATAAAATTTTCAATGATTGAAGAAAATTTTTTTAGACATTCTGAATAGCAGCCTGAAATATTCTTAATAGAGAAATCTTAAAGTTGTAATTGGAAAAAACAATATTCTTCTTCAGAGTGGATGTATTTAGAGTATTAAATAGAATCAGAGTGAAGAAAACCAAAGTATAGAATACAAAGCAGTTCTATTAAGAGTTGAACAGAGGATTGCTATCTAACTAGAATGCATGGAGAAAGCTCTTTGTCTGCTCCCAGACTAGAACTAAGCATCTAAAGCAAATGCTTAGCACACTCTCAAGGAAGCACAGTTCTGCCTTGCACCAGCACCATGGGCCACTAGAACAATGACACAGGCAACTGGATAAAGAAGACAAGACATTGCTCTCCCAGCAGTGTAACACCATCACAGGAATGGTTCTGTCCAGACAGCTGACTACTGCTGGAAATGACCAAAGTACAATTACAGCGATTAAAAAAACTCATTAATAAGTGGTTAAGGTTCTACAGTGACAACAATGTATTGTTTCTCAAATGTTTAGAAATACTAATGTCAGGTGGATGTGGTGGTAAATGCCTTTTAACTCTAGCTTTCAAAAGGTTGAGCTGAGGCACAAGAGTCAAAAGTTTAAGTTTTATATCCTGTCTAAAAAAGCACACACATACAAAGTATAATAACTATGGTGTATTTTTTTAATTAACTATGCCATATAAGCTGGGTGCCAGTGGCTCATGCCCTAGCTACTCAGGAGTCTGAGATCTGAGAATCACATTTCAAAGCAAGCCCGGGCAGGAAACTCCATGAGACATCTTATCTCCAATAAACTACTCAAAAAAGATGGAAGTGGCACGTGCCTCTAGTGGTAGAGTGGTAGCCCTGAGCAAAAGCAGCTTAGTGACAGTGCCCACGTCCAGAGTTCAAGCCCCAGGACAGGTGGCAACAACAAGCCACACATTTATTAACATATATTTAAAATATTTAAAAATTACATATATGCATATACAAATTATTATTTTTTGTGCCAGTCTTGGGGCTTGAAATCAGGGCTTAAGCACTGTCCCTGAGCGCTTTTTTTGCTCAAAGTTGATGCTCTACCACTTGAGCCCCAGTTCCACTTGCAGCTTTTTGATAATTACTTGGAGGTAAGAGTGGACTTTCTTGATTGGGCTGGCTTCAAATTGTGATCCTTCAGATTTTAGCCTCCTGGGTAGCTAGGATTATAGCATGAGCTAGGCACCTGGCTATTAATATATTTTAAGCTCTGTACTAAGATTTAGTTTTCATTAAAGCTATTCATTTTCCTTATTACATTGCTGAAAGCATTGCAAATTGATAAAATTCTTTGGAATCTGGCAGCCTACAGGCCTCCATTTATTTAGCCCTTACCTGTCTGTTCAACAACAGAAAACACTAAGTAGTGATGCTAGGATTTTGAGGTCACTTATATCTTCCTGGCTCTACATCCTATTGCATTTCCACTGCTAAACACTGTCTGCTTATCTAGGGAGATCAGAATGACTACATGACCATTTTTAGTTTTAAGAAATGAAGTGACATTGCCCAAGAAGAAATATATTCTTTAACTGACTTATGCAACTGTAGTCCCTCTGTACATCACTTTTATAATAACCATAAAAAACAAAAAATAAAAAAAGAAATGAAGGGGCTGGGAAGGTGGCTCAGTGGTAGAGCGCTTGCCTTGCATGCTCGAGGCCTTGGGTTCAATTCCTCAGCACCACATAAGCAAAAAGAAAAAAGAAGGAAGTGGCGCTGTGGCTTAAGTGGTAGAGTGCTAGCCTTGAGCTAAAGAGCTAAGGGACAGTGCCCAGGCCCAGAGTTCAGGCCCCACGACCGGACCCCCCCCCCCAAAAAAATGAAGTCTTAGAAGCACCAGCTTTTAACAAAAAAGCTAAGTGAGAGTATGAGGCCCTGAGTTCAAGCCCTAGTACTGTGTGGGCACACAGTCTTTTCTAAGAGACTTTCGATGTCCAAATTAATCACATCAATATATTCCATCATCTTATTTACATAGTATACTAATTATGCTACATTAAACAAAATGTTGAGTTTGTTTCAAAATAACACAGGAGAAACACACTAGTTATGACTGATATGTTTTTGAAGGTAAGTTATGGTTCATAGGTATTCATTACTTTTTGTCTACTTTTGTAAAGATTCAAAATTCCAAGTACAAAAGTAAAAAAAAAGAATTATTTGGAAGTGATGCTGTGGCTCAAATGGTAGAGCGCTTGCCTTGAGCTGAAGAGCTGAGGGACAGCACCCAGGCCCAGAGTTCAAGCCCCACGACCACCAACCACAACAACAAAAATTATTGGAACAAAGGACAAATGTTAAGAATATAAACAAACAATCCAGGCAAAAGTTTGGCCCTCTTACAGAGGAATCCATGATTTGATTTCATGCGCATTAGAGTAAAAGGGGGAATGAAGTAAGGAGGTCAGGTCTGGCTAGTGCCATATTGGCCACATGGTAGATGGTAGGGTCTGCCATCTTGTCTTCATGCTGGGTGAAGGAAACACCCCTACCATCACCTGCCTCTCAGGTGATGGGTGTGCCCAGGAGACAGGGGTGGGAAATTGGCTGACAGGTTACTGAATCTGTCAGTCCAGTGCTGGTCTGGGAATTTCCTATGGATCTACCCTCCTGCTCGGACCCTATTTAGGCCCAGACCAGCCTAGCTACCATCAGCCATGCCACATGTGTCTCCATGATCATTTCCCGTGTCTTGTCTCCTGGCTTATCTCCAGTCATCACAGCATCCCAATTCAGCTCTCCATAGCTGTTGGTATTGTTTTTGCTTTTTCTTTCCTCTCTAACCTGTTTCCTAGCTGTGTTATGTGTATTTGTAGGCTGTAGCCTGCAAAAACTCCATATTCTACTAAAAAATATATAAACATAAAAATAATAAATGATTTGGGTTAGTAACACAAGTTTTCAAATTTCCCAGTCTAATTCTAGCACATCTGCTGCCACCTACTGGCTGTAAATCTGTGAGGAAGACAGATTTTAGTGTCCTAAAACAAAATCAAGCCAGCAAAGAATAGACACTCCAATTACATAAAACATAAAAATGTGCAGAGCAGACCAATATATTATTTACACAGTATCAATAGGGACTGTCAAGCTGATATATTAAGCAGCGAACATATTATATATACTTTCTTACTTTTCTTATCTTTCAGTAGTTGTACAAAGCAGTTTTGATTCAACATGTCAGTGTCACCCCTTTTCATCATTTTCACCGAGCTTACAACCTTCTGATTCTTTTTAAAAATTGTTATTATAAAGGTGAGTATAGAGGGGTTACACTCACATAAGTCAGGTAAAGAATATATTTCTTTCTGGACAAAGTCACCCTTTCCCTTGCTCTCTTCCAATTTTTCCCTTCTGTCCCCATCCATAAGTTGCATGGTTCATTTTCAACAGTGTCTAGTGTGTACCACTGCTTCATTTGTTCACTCTGTCTCTCCATTTCTTTGCCCTCCTTTTCCCTCTGAAAGGCAGGTAAACGAACAAACAAGACAAAAAGAAAAAACAAAACAAAAAAGAAAAAAATCCTTGTTTCTATTCACATTCTAATTTTTTTCTTTTTTGTCGGTCAGCCTGGGCACTGTCCCTCAGCTCTTCAGCTCAAGGCTAACACTCTACCACTTGAGCGACAGTACCACTTCCAGTTTTCTGATGGTTCACTGGAGATAAGAGTCTCACAGATGTTTCTGCCGGGGCTAGTTTTGAACTGTGACCCTCAGGTCTTAGCCTGAGTAGCTAGGATTACAGGTGTGAACCACCAACATCCGGCCACTTTCTGATTCTTATAATTGTATTTTCAAAACTTTACTGCAAACTTCAAATCCTGAGAAAGGACATTTACCTTCTTTTAGAACAGTCTCTAAGTTTTAAGGTTTTTTTAAAATCTAAAGCTTTTGTGGCTCCTCATTTCAGAATTAGAAAATGAAGTCAAGAAGTTCAGGGAAACATGACAGATGTAGCCATTCTTCTTTGTCATCATCTATTCCTCTGGCTTTGTCAGCCCCAGAACAATCCAGATTTTCTGTAATTCAGCCATTAGGAAAGCATGTCATACAGGCTTAGAAATGCAACACATGCAGCTGAGAACCTAGGACAGGATAACACCAGCTGACTGAGGGACAGTGACAAGAAAACTACTCCTTTTCAAAGCTAAGATTCAGTAATCTGATTTCTTGGTTACTTTTACTTTAGAAATAACTGAAACCCCGAAGAAAGGAAAAAGGAAAGTACTAGTTCCTTAAACTTTGTAGGTTTAACTATACCCATCACATTAACAAAAGAGAGGTTAATGTTCAAGCATCCTTACACCAGACAATTACAGAAAACTTACTGTACGTTTCTTGGTTTGGACCAGGCCATGTTCTGGGTTTCCTTCAATCCTAGACGAAGACCATTCACTGCTCCAAATGCAGCCCCTAGTGAATTACAATAATTCATCCAAATAATACATATTTATCTTTAGAAGGAAGCTGTACTTCTGATTAAATTTCATTCTTATTTAACATAAAAGATAAAAGTAAATAATTACCTTTAAAATTTATTTTTTTATAAAAGACACATCAAACCAATATTCAGATTTTCATTTTAAATTTGGATACAAATTTGGATAAAAAGCAATCTGAAAAAAAAAGTATTTACCCACCTGTCATGCAACATCCTCCAATAGTAAAGAAGGCTAGTTCAAATCTGCCCCGGGTTTTATTGGCTCCAGTAGGTAAAATAAACTCATCGGTGTCCTATGGGGTAGCAATGAAAACCAAGCTAAATATTAAGACATATACTTATAAAATATAAAAAGTGTTCTTAAAGCAATCAGCCAACCTCCTTCCTTCCCTTTCCCTTGAACTCATGGCTTTGCACTTGCTAGGCAGGCACTATTCCCCTTGAGCCACTTTACCAGACCTTTTGGTGTTATTTTGGATCTGACTTCATGCCAGGGCTACTAAAATCAATCTTCTTCGTGCTCAGACTCTCTTTAGCTGAGTGCAGCCATTGGTTGAGATGGAGTCTTTTGAACTTTGTGCTTAGCTTTGTTTCTAACCCCCAATCCTCCAGATCTCCAACTCCTAAATAGCTGGGATTATCAGCTTGAGGAACCAACCCTGGTCTCTCTCCTTCCTTTTGTCTTCTTTTCTTTTCCCCACCTTATTTTAAATTTTGAGAAAAGTCTTGCTATGTAGACTAGGCTGATCTCAATCTTGTGTCTTTCTGCCCCAGCCTCCTAAAATTTTAAACTGTTTTATTACTATTATGGTTTTAGCAGTATTGAGTTTGAACTAGTCTTCGCACTTCTTCCTCCTGAGCCACACCTTCAGTCCTAAGTTTTCATGATTGTTTTTGTGATATGCTATCATTCCTCTCCAGGTCTTGTGTGTAGGTGCCAGCTGTCTATGTTGGACTTCCCCCACAGCTAAGGTAACAGGCACCGCTGAGCCCAGTTCTTTATTGAGAAGGAATTTTTTGAACTTTTTTGCCTGGGCTGGCTTTGAACCACTATCCTTCCAGTGTCAGTCTCCTAAGTAAACTAGAATTTATAGGTCTGAGTCACCACAGCCCTGAATTTTTTAACTTTTCAAAGTAGTTTTTCAACAAACTAAAATCCTAAACTACCTTATTGAGCCAAAAACAAAACTATACAACAGAAACATCTAAAAGTGAAATAAAACCATTTAAAGTCTTAGAAGGGATTCTTCTAATTCAGATAATTCATACTATTATCTGATAAGATTACAGGTAACCTGCTCTAATGGTAAATTTGAAGCAACAGTACAAGAGAATATAGAAAGCACAATTCTAAAGAAATGAAGAATGAAAATTAGAAGTATCAGCAGATAGATATATTATCCTGGGATGAGAAAAATAGCCTTAATTCATTAGCAACTATTCACTAACACTGTGTTACTATATATTAAGACCAAATGATGATGAAAACGTGAGGAAAAATCATTAAAGCAACATTTTGGATCAGTCTTATAAGACAAATTATCCCTTTAGTATTTTGTTTTTTTTACTGTTGGGTACTGTCCCTAGGGCACATGCTAGGCAAACACTATACCACTGGCCCATATACTTCCAAATAATTTCATATGGACACTGTAGATGTTGGAAATATTTCAATTCTGTTTGTCTTCACTACTAGATATTCACTTGGGCAAACAGAAGGAAAATTTATACATTTAATGTAATTTAAAAAATTACAGCATTTTTAATAGTAGTGACAACACAAAAGCAGGAGTAGGAGAAAACACAAATAGTGACTCAGATGAAAACTGTTGCCAAAATAACTATGGTGAGTTAATAGTTTCCAGTCAAGATGTTTCCCATCTTCAAAAGTATGGAAAAAGGCCCAGTGCCAGTGGCTCATGCCTACATGTAATCCTAGCTACTCAGGAGGCTGAGATCTGAGGACTGCAGTTCAAAGTCAGCCCAGGCAGGAAAGTCTGTGAGACTCTTATCTCCAATTAGCCACCAGAAAACTGGAAGTAGTGATGTGGCTCAAGCGGTAGAGAGCTTGTCTTGAGCTGAACAATGCAGGGCCAGCGCCCAGGCCCAGAGCTCAAGCCCCATAACCAACCAACAAGAAAAAAGAAAAATAAGTATGGAAAAGTTGCTAGGCACTGCTGGATCACACCTATAATCCTAGCCACTCAGGGGGCTGATGAAGTGGTGGAGTACTAGCCAAAAAGTTCAAGGACATCATCTAGGCTCTGAGTTCAAGTCCCAGGGCTTGAACAACAACAAAAAGTATTGAAAAATATTTTGTAAGGTACAACGTTTAAGTTACTGTCTCTGTATAAAAGCTTTCCATCATTACTTTTAACAGTAGAAACAATTTAGAAAACTATTTAAATTCTGAAGTCCCTCTACTATTACAACGGAAGAGAACAGTATTTCATGAAATAGGAATTCACACTTTATTTCTGAATTTTCTTTTATACCTAATATTAGTAAGCCCTATGTAGTAATTCAGAACTATAATTTGGTACTGTTATCATAGTTGAATATAACCTCTAAGTTTGGATTTAACATTTAAGCAAAATACTTTTTTTTTTTTTGCCAATTTGAGTTACTTTTAAAATAAGAGTACTCAGTGCTAAAAGTTAACATTTACTGCCAAAAAAAAAAGGGGGAAACATCAGAGTCTTAAACGTCAATTTTATTTATATGAAAAATTAACCCAAACAAGCTCTTACTCTTATGGGGGGGAGGGGGGAGGCTGGGAAGGGATGTGAAGGGTAAACAAAGGAGGAGGCTGCAATGCTTGGTAAGAAATGTATGCATTATCCTGCCCATGTAATTGTAACTCCTCTGTACAGCATGTTCACAAATAAAATAAAATTAAAAAAACAAACAAAAAAAAAAAACACAAGCTCTTACTCTTAACAAAACCAAACCAAACCAGCGAGGTCTGTACCTTAATACTGTGCACCCATGCACCAATACTAGGGCTTGAACTCAGGACCTCATGTTCTTGATGGCTTTTTCCACTCAACATTGGTGCTCTACCACTTGAGCCACACCTGTATTTCTGGCTTTTAGGCGGTTAACTGGAGATAAAGTCTCATGGAATTTCCTTCCCAGCCTGGCTTCAAACTGAGATTCTGAGCCTACCTTCTGAGTAGCTACAATTACAGGTGTGAGCCACCAGCACCTAAATGCAATGAATGCCTAAATGCATATATACATGCACAAATAAACAGTTACTAATAGCCTAACTCAAGTACCACATTATTTAGCATCAAGTCAATGGTCTGTAGTATAATCATAGCTGCACAAAAAAGACCACAACTGATTTCAGAGCATTTTATCATTACAAAAAGAACCCTGAAGCCATGAGTCACTCCTTCTATCCTGCCCAACTCCACATAGCTACTAATCTACATTTATATATTTGCTTCATCTGTGAAGATTTCTTTTTCTTTTTTTTTTTTTTTGGGGGGGTCCGGTCATGGGATCTAAACTCTGGGCCTGACGCTGTCCCTCAGCTCTTCAGTTCAAGGCTAGCACTCTACCACTTGAGCAACAGTGCCACTTCCGGCCTTTTTCTTTTTCTGCTTATGTGGTTTTTAGGAATCGAACCCAGGGCCTCATGCATGTAAGGGAAGCTCTCTACCACTGAGCCACCCTCCCAGTCCCTGTGAAGATTTCATGTAAATGAAATACAATTTGTGATGAGACTAATTTGATTCAGCAAGTTCTCAAGGTTCATCCATGTTGACACATTATCAGTAATTCATTCTTTTTTTTATTGTGAGATCCTACATTTGTTACATTTTGTTCATCCATTCATGAACTAATATTTGGTTTGCTTCTGCTTTTTGGCTATTATGAATAGTGTTACCAACAGTCATGTACAACTTATATGGATATGGTCGGTCCTGAACTTTGGGCTTGGCGCAGTCCCTCAGCTCTTCAGCTCAAGGCTAGTGCTCTACCACTTGAGTCATAGCTCCACTTCCGGCTTTTTCTGCTTATGTGGTGCTGAGGAATTGAACCCAGGGCCTCATGAATGCAAAGCAAGCACTCTACCACTGAGCCACTTTCCCAGCCCAGGAACATGTTTTTATTTACTTATTAACTTTACGTTTTGTGCTGGTTCTTGGGCTTGAACTCAGGGCCTGGGCACTGTCCTTTACTTTCTTCCTCAAGGTTGCAGCTCTACCACTTGAGCCACAGCTCCACTTCCAGTGTGTTGTGGTTAACTAGAAGTAAGATTCTCATGGAGTTTCTTTCCTAAGATCTCAGCTTCTTGAGTAGTTAGGATTACAGGCATGAGTTACCAGCTCCCAGCTGAATGTTTTTGATTGTCTTGGTGTTTATGTAAGGGTACAACTGTCAGGTCATACTATTTTTAACATTTTGAGGAAGTGCCAGACTCTTTCCAAAGCAGCTGTATCAATTTACACTCCTACCAGAAATGCCCTAAATTCTCCATATCCTCACCAATACTTGCTTCTGTGGTTTTGATTATAGTAATTATCTCTTTGTGTTTTTGTGATTTGCATTTCTTAACTTCATGACACCACTTATATATTTTTATGGAGAATATTTAGACCCATTGATATAAGTGGATTGTTACTATTAATTAAGTTAAAAAATAGTTAAAACATCATTTTTTAAGAGTTTTCTAGAGTGACCCAGATCAGCAGACAGTGGTTTGATGACAGCCAGGGCAAAAAATGGACCTTATCTTAGTGAATAAAAAGCTGGATGTGGTGATATGTGCCTGTCATCCCAGCTATTCAGGAAGCATGAATAAAAAGATTGTAGTTCAGGCCAGTCTCAGCAAAAGCTAGCCTATTAGAACAATAATGAAAGCAAAAAGGACTAGAGACTTGGCTTAAGTTATAGTGTCTGCCTAGCAAATGGAGGTGCCTGAGCTTAAAACCCAGTATTATAAAAAACAAACAAAAAATTGTTACAGATAAAAATCCTTTATTAGAACAGGGTTTTGGGGGCTCATGCTTATAATCCCAGCTACTCAGGAGGCTGAGATCTGAGGAATGCGATTTGAAGCCAGCTCAGGAAAGAAAGTCTGTGAAACTCTCACCTCCAATAAAGTACTCAGTAAAGGCCAGAAGTGGCACTGTGGCTCAAATGGTAAAGTGCTAGCCTTGAGCAGAAAAAGCTCAGGGACAGGCTCAGGGTCTAGGTTATGTCCCTGACCTTTTTTGCTCAAGGTTAGCTAGCTTAGCATTCTACCCCTTTAGGTATAACCTTACTTATGGTTTTGGGGTGGTTAATTCGACCTAAAAGTCTCACAGACCTTTTTGTTTAGACTGGCTTTGAACTGCAATCCTCTGATCTCAGCTAGAATCACAGGCATGAGCCACCAGTGCCCAGCTTGAAGAAGTTTCTTTTTATACCTAGTTTGCATGTGTTTTTTAATCATGAAGGGATGTTACTCAAATGCTTTTAATGCATCTACTGAATCATTTTATTGTTCTATATTCTTTACTGCTATATTATATTCTTGTAAGTTATAGAACATTGATTTTTCAGATGTTAAATCAACATTGCTCTCCTGAGATGTCCAACCATTAATCTTTTAAAGGTTTGACATTTAGTCCCATATGCTATATTGCAAACTGAGCTTTTTAAAGTTTTTTAAAGAATAAAGTTTACTTTTACAGAGATCCTTCTCCCCTTCTCTTTTTCCAGCTTGAATTCAGAATTTTGCACAATTGTATTTTTTGAGCCAGAGGTCCACTTATAGTTTTTTGTTAGCTAACTAGGTAAGAGTCTTTCAATTTGGTCTGCCCAGCTTGGTTCCAAACCATGATTCTCAGATCTCAGCTAAGATGAAGTGCTTTTCATTATTTTTGTTGTTGTTTGGTGCCAGTCCTGGGGCTCGAACTCAGGCCATGAGTATTGTCCTTGAACTGTTTTTTTTGCTCAAGACTAGCACTCTATTACTTTGAGCCATAGCTCCACTTCCAATTTTTGGTGGCTGATTAGAGATTAAGTCTCACACTTTTCTGCTGGCCTGGCTTTGAATTGATATCCTCATCTCAAGCTCCTGAATAGCTAGGAGAACATGCCTGAGCCACAAGCACTGGCTTTTTCATTATTTCGTACTGTTAAAGCAAATTTCTTAAGAAAAGTTAAATGGCTTCAGAGAAAGATGTAAGCCAACTGCCTAAGGTGACTGGAGACCAGAGACTTAGTGCTCTAGAAGTGCCTGTCACAGTTCAAGTTGGCTTTAGGTAATTCAGAGGGTTTGTTTGTTTTTTTTTGGGGGGGGGTTATTGTAGTTGGTGTTAAGTACTGGGGTTTGAAATCAGGGCTTCACACTTGCTAGTTGGTATTCTATCTACCATTTGAATCAGATTTCCAGCCCTCATTCTTTTGTTGGTATACTCTGGAGATGGAGACTAGCAGACTTTTCAGCTGAGGCTGACCTTGGACCACTTGATCACCCAGATCTCAGCCCCAACCAGCTAAGATTATAGGGTAAGTTGCTAGTTTCAGGTGTGAACTTTTAAAAAAGTTAAAATCACCAAACCAATAAAATTTTAATCTTACCTGCACCAGATATCGTGGATCCACATTTAAATAAGGAGATAGAGGGTTCATACCAGTTACTAAAAAGAAAACAAAATATTACATTTCAACATAAAGAATTTAATGTAACTCCTAATACACAAATTCTGAAATTGAAAAACTATATATTAGTACACATTAGTTGTACTTGCACTGTGACATTTCTACACATATCTACATTGTACCCAACCAACTTTACCATCTTATCTCCATTTTCTCCTTGTTAAAACAATTTCAATTGGTTTTACTGTTCTACTGTCATATATGAAGAATTTCAACTACAGTTATCTTCCTACTACTGATAACCAACTACTTACTAGAGCCTGTTTTACTCTGGTCATTATTAACAACAAAAATTATGGTATATAGTGTGGAAAATTATCTCGTTTTCTCCTTCCTGTGAGTTTGGGGGCTACCTGTTGGTGGGGGTCCTCAATTTCAGGTCAGGAATGACTGGTTGCCTATGCTTTCACAATGTATTAACAGTAACATAAATCAAATCAACAAAGTAGTAGAACATATAGCTTGGGAAAATTATAAAGCTAGTTTCTTTCATATTATGTAAGAAACTATGGAAACAACAGAAAATGATTTAACCTCTAGAGAAAAACAGAAGTTGGGTTTCTGACTTTTACAATGTTCAATGCAGTTCTTCCAAAATTTTTAAGTCAGGCTGGGTGATGGTGGCTCATGCCTGTAGTCCTAGCTACTCAGGAGGCTGAGATCTGAGGATCTTGGTTCAAAGCCAGCGCCAGCAGCAAAGTCCCCATGAGACTCATCTTTAATTAACCACTAAAAAAAAACCCAAAAACCAAAAACTGGAAGTGGCACTGTGGCTCAAGAAGTAGAGCGCTAGCCTTGAGCTAAAGGGCTGAAGGACACCACTCAGGCTCAGAGTTCAAGCCCCACAACCAACAACAAAAAAAATTCAATTTACTACTACAAGGTATTAAATTCATGTTGTTTTTTTTGTTTTTGTTTTTTTTTGGGTCCGGTCGTGGGGCCTGAACTCTGGGCCTGGGCGCTGTCCCTCAGCTCTTCAGCTCAAGGATAGCGCTCTACCACTTGAGCCACGGCGCCACTTCCGGCTTTTTTCTTTTTGCTTATGTGGTGCTGAGGAATTGAACCCAGGGCCTCAGGCATGCAAGGCAAGCACTCTACCACTGAGCCACCTTCCCGGCCCAAATTCATGTTTTTTCAAACCAGAAGTTTTGGGGTTAGTGAAAGAGAAAATGCAAACCAGGGCTAAATTGAAACCAACTTTGAATTATTTTTAAAAAATGTGCAAGCTGGAGCATCGGTGGCTCACACCTGTAACCCCAGCTACTCAGGAGGCTGAGATCTGAGGATCATAGTTCAAAACCAGCCCAGGCAGGAAAGTTCGTGAGACTCTTATCTCCAATTAACCACCAGAAAAACAGAAGAAGCTCTATGGCTCAAGTAGTAGAGCTTTAACCTTGAGCTGAAGAGCTTAGGGACAACACTTAGGCCCAGAGTTAAAGCCCCACGACTGACCAAAAAAAAAAAAAAAAAGTTCCAAAAAATAAAGTTGGAAATGGAGACGTGGCGCAAAGTGGTAGAGTCTTAGCCATGATAAATTCAAACCTCAGGACAGGCACAAACAAAGTGTTTTAAGAAGGGGGGAAATACGGTAAGAGAGAATGGTAGAGAGGTTGAGTTTGATTGGGATAAATTGTATACGTGTAGAAATGTCACAATGAAACTCTCCTTGTACAACTAATGTCTTCTAACACACTTTTTAACCTTTGGGTCTTTCTGTATCTTGATTCACAAATGAATGCACTGCCTATGACGAATCATTTCAAAGTTCTACTCTATTTTCAATTGTTACCTATATCACAGCTATTGTTACCAAAATCTGAGCATCAAGTCACAGTTAACAATCTTTATTCCAATACTTCTAGACTAAGTTTTGACACAAGTGGGACATGAGGGAAATGAAAGTGCACTCTTTCGGCTGTTGAATATACAGGACATAGTTAAATAAGGGTTTTCAAAAAATAAAATTTTTGCTGAGGAAACTATCTTTCCACCATCAACTTCTGTCATCTTTAAATCCAAGTTCTCTGGATCACACATACCAAACCTCCCAAATCTGAAATAAACACAAGGTTGAGGAGAGCATAATCAGGGCGTTCACGTCTTTGCATCCTAACTCCTGTATTTTCCCCTTCACTTCAAGGTTCCTTCTTCACTTCAAGGTTCAGTTCGGGTACCAGTCCCTTCAGATGGTTTCCTCGCCTATCCCAAATAACAATTATTTGCTGCCTCTATGCTTTTTTTTTAACCGTTTGTCCGAATAATACTCTGGGATTTGTGCTGGAGGTGGGGACTTGCTAGCAAATTCGAATGTTTAACTGCAGAGATGGGCTTTCCATCTCTGGACTCTTAGAGTCAAGCACAAAACTGAGTGTGATTAAAAGTAAGGGAGCTCTAAATCTAAATTTAGGAAAGCACGCATCGCCTCCCACCAAGAGTCCAGAGTAAGCAGTTTCCCGAGGATCTCCAACCCCAGAATTAGTCCAATCCTAGAGTGGTCGCGCTGATACACAAACCCCACCACTGGTGGGGACTCCACGGTGCCGCCACGAAAGACGCTGGGACGCCGCCGTCCGGCGCGGTGGCGGGGCCTCGTGGGTAGGACAGGCCCCGTACTTACGCGGCACGCCGGCCAAATCCGCGTGCGAGTAGCCGGCCCCACTGGCTCCAAAGAAGCCGGCCAGCCCTCCGGTGGTCTTGTTGCCACTTCCCCCGCCACCCTCCATGGTGTCGCGCCGTCTGCTACAAGCCGCCGCCTCACTCCCCCGGTCGCGGCCTTGGCCGTCGCTCCTCGGTGACCGCGGGAGAACCCGCGTTACCGCCGCCTTCGTCGCACGGTGACCTTCCGGGCGTCGCACCGTCAAGTAACCTACTTCCGTTTTGCGGCAGCGCACTCCGGAAGTCGGGGCGGGCGCTCGGCGACGGCTTTCCGGTGGTGGCTTTCCGGCGGTGGGAAAGGGGCGAAGCCGGCGCCGGGCCCTGACCGGGACGTCGTGAGGCGTGTCAGCTCCCTGCGAAGGAGGGAAGGCGAGCGGCCGAACCGGGAAGGGCCTGAGTCGCAGGCCCGAGGGTCAGCCATCGCGGAAGCGGGCTGCGGCCGGGAGGAATGGTGCGGGGAGGCGCCGGGAAGGAGGCGCCGTCCGTCCCGGTAGGGGCAGTGAATGCGGTTCTCCGCCCGGGCCGGCCCGGGGGCTGCACGCCGCGGGTCCCAGCATGAGTGCGGGCCCCGGCTGTGAGCCCTGCACCAAGCGACCTCGCTGGGCTGCCGCGGGAGCTGCTGCGTCGGTTGCCTCGGACTCCCGGCGCTTTCCCCGCAGGCAGAGGCGCATCTTCGACCCCAGGGACGCCCGGGTGCAGTTCAGGGTCTCGCCGTCCTCGCCAGGCTTGGGCCGAAGGCGGGCGGAACAGCGCAGAGGCAACGCCATCTCCCTTGGTACGTGGGGGGCGGAGGAGGGGGGATCCTCCCAACTTTTGTCTTTCACCCCGGCCCGGAACTCTTTCTGGTTTCAGTCCGAGGACGCCTTTAAGGTCTTGTGTGCACAGCTGTCGTCCCTCGCTCAGCCTCCAAAGCCATTCGTGGGAGAGTGGTGCCGAAGTTTTCCTGATATGAGAAACCGTAAAGGACAGTTATTCACAGGGCGGGCGAAAATTCTTAGGGTACTCGTTTGCTGTCCTGGGCATTGATGAAGCAGTTAGCTTATTCGGAGAGATCTAGTTGTGTGTGTGAAGCAATATCTTTCCTGATGGAAAGATAGCTATTACAAGTTTACTCATTCAGACTATTGCTTCCAGTGCTGAACTACTTAGTCTTTGCTAGGGTTGAACTTGTGCCTGATACACAGTGTTGAACATGAAAAACGTGGCCTCTTTATTCATACCCTGGAATCTTATCAGAGAGAGAGAGAGAGACAGTAGCACAGATCAACAGGTATAACAAAGGGTAGTGGATGTTCTGTTAGGTAAGTGATAGTCTGTGGGTTATCGCTAATGTAGTTAAGGGGATCAAAGGTAGTCCTGCAGAAGATGAGGTACTTGGGGCTGGGAAGGTCGCTCAGTGGTAGAGCGCTTCCCTTGCATGCATGAGACCCTGGGTTTGATTCCTCAGCACCACATAAGCAAAAAGAAAAAAGCCGGAAGTGGTGCTGTGGCTCAAGTGGTAGAGCACTAGCCTTGAGCTGAAGAGCTGAGGGACAGCACCCAGGCCCAGAGTTCAGGCCCCACGACCGGACCCCCCCTCCAAAAAAAAAGATGAGGTACTTATTCTGTTGACTGAGTACTTTGAGTAACTAGGGAAAGAGAAGTGCAGCTGGTGAGCAAGGAAACAAGGTAGGGAGATGCAGTGGACAGGTAGGACAAAACATGTTATACAAAACATGATATATACACAGTATTGAGCATTAGGGCTGAAGGGCTATATTTGGTTCACAGGGAGTGAAAGAATTCACCAAGAATCCAAGTGACAAGCAAGGAAAGGGGCAGACAAGTTAGGCAATTTTGGCCCTGAGGAGGATTAGGGCTAGATTTATAAGCCTTGAATATGCAGGAGAAAATGTAATTTTGGTTCAGCTAGCTGTTCCAGGAGACTACTGAAGGGTCACTTTCTCAGTTTTTAACAGTGAGAAGCACTTTTATCAGCTTCTCCAGTCCTTTCCAGAATGCAGCTAGGGTTCTGTTTAGTTCAGAACAGTTTCTGTAGAACTGCCTACCTGCCAGACAGTGGAGTACATTACCAAATGTAGTAGGTTTGGAGGGCCTTATACTAACTATTTTAAATCTTATCTCCAAGGGTAATGAGAAGACATTAAGGAGTTTTCAGTATAGGTTGCGGGGGGGAGAGGGAGGTACCCTGATTTATGTGTTGAAAGGACCCTATCATTTGTGTGTGGAAATTTTTTAAAAAATGGTGGAAAGGCCAAATGGAGTTCCAAGACTAGTTAAACAATTGGTTTTGAGGAAAGAGAAGATAATTTTTACTTAGGCTTAAATACAGGCAGCAGAGAAAGGGACACTTGGAGAACATAGGACACTAGTACTTAAGAAGAAATTGTGTTCATAGGCTCAAATGGTATAATACCTACCTTGTACACAGGGCCCTGAGTTCAAACCCCAGTACCAACCATCTCTCTTCCCACCCACCACCCCCCCCATAAAAAAGGAAAATGATTTTCAATTATCTTTAGCCAGGTGCTGATGGCTCATGCCTCTAATCCTAGCTACTCCAAGAGATCTAGTTTGAAGCCAGCCCAGGCAGAGACTCCATCTCCAAAAGTCTGCAAAATGGCTGGCTGGAGGTGTGGTTCAAGAGCAAGTTGAACAAGTTCAAGACCCAGAGTTCAAACCCTGGTACTGGCAAAAAAGGAATAAAGAGAAAGAGTATTGAGTATCTAAGTTTTTTTTTAATTTAATTTAATTTTATTTGTGAACATACTGTACAGAGTATCTTTAAGTTTTGTATTTATCTTTCTGGGCACATATTTTGTCATAAATCTACATACAGGCAGAACTCAGTATTCACATTTGGATAGAGACTGATTTCCCCAATTGCTATAGAAGACTGTAGAAATGGAATGTTTCTTGGAAATCTAAGTGAATTTTAATGCATGTTATTCTATTTACTTTTATATTAATAGCTGCTAATCAAATGAATTCATTGAAATACACTGTTTATGCAAGATGATACTAGTGAGAGTGTGAAGTTACAATAAATTGGGAGAGTTAGTGATCTCAATGGATAAAAGCCTTGGGAGTTAATATTTATTGAATATTGCTTTGTGAGGTGAATTTTTTTCTCTATAATTTTTATTAGCAAAAGCTTATTGTGCAAAGAACTTTAAAGTCAACCCTCTGTCTCTTTTTATTGTGTGTGCCAGTCCTGAGGCTTGAACTCAGGGCCTGAACACTGTCCCTGAGCTTTTGTACTCAAGGCTAGCATTCTACCACTTGATTCTACCTGGATTTCTGGTAACTTGAAGAGGTTCATGGACTTTCCTGCCTCCACTGGCCCTCTTAGCTTTCTGAGTAGCTAGGATTACAGGTGTGAGCCACTCGTACCTACCTTCTGTGTCTCTTTATTTTTGTATTCTAATGGATCCATATAACCCCTGGAAGTAGATAACACCATTTTCTTGGTGAAGAAGCAGTGGCTAAAAGAAGTGAAAAACTTGGGCAGGGTAGGGCCTTTAATTGGGCAGTGGTCTCTGTACAGGATTGGAACATCTTTGCCTTTTTTATTTCATCTTTTTGTTTGCAGTGATCATTTCTAGTTAAGTGAAAGGAATTCCTTAGAATCCTGAGAACTGTTACTTTATGCTTACTTTAGGAGAAGAGGGATAAAGCTCTGTGTTTGAAAAGAAATCTTTGAAATCTAGAGGTAGTATTGGGAAGAGAAGTAGGGCAGACCTTTGGAGCTCAAACAAGGACTGAGGAATATTTGATTAGCAGGAATTATTGAATGCTCATTTCTTGCCTTTCCTTCTCATCCTTTACTCATGCCTTAGGAATCATAGTCACACTCCCATCTTTCTTGGATTTTGGGGCTCACAACTTCACCAGAATACATTGCATGTTTTGTTTTCCTGTAAATATTGATTTAAAAGATGCTACAGAGATTTGGATTAAAAAACAGAGTAATAGACCAGAATACAATGTTTTGGAGCAAGAAAAAACAAAACAGGGCACATTGTCAGAATTCTAGAAGGCAATACACTATAAAACTGTTTACATGTCATATATAAAAGAACAAGTCTATAAAAGGGTACAATACCAAAGTGTAACTCTAAAATGGGGGAGAATGATGTGTTGTATTCATAATGTAACTTAAGTGTAAACAACTACTTAATAGTAAATTTTAAAAATAAAACTTTTTTGTCCGTTGTGGGTCTTGAACTCTGGGCTTGGGCGCTGTCCCTGCACTCTTCAGTCAAGGAGAGCGTTCTACTGCTAAAGCCACAGCGCCACTTCCAAAAATAAAACTTTTATAGTTGAAAAAATTGAAAGTATAATGGCATAACAATGAATTGTATATATGTAAGTGAAATGCAGTTTTTAGTTTCTGTAGCTTTGTGTTTTATGTGTGTTAGAGGAACTTCCTCACATTTATGGAAA
>NW_012267475.1:616697-625628 GCF_000151885.1 Dipodomys ordii
CAGCTATTTTCTTTTTGCTTATGTGGTGCTGAGGAATCGAACCCAGGGCCTCATGCATGCAAGGCAAGCGCTCTACCACTGAGCCACCTTCCCAGCCCTGGCTGAACATTTCTAATCTGAAACTGAAATGTTCCAGAATTAGTGGTGGGACTCAAAAAATGTCTGATTTTAGGGCATTTTTCATACTCATAACCTGAGTAATGAAATTAAATAGAAAAGTTGGAACTGTAGGAAAAAAGCCTCTAAATCAAATAGTTCATCCTTTTATCTACTGATGAGTGATGCTAGGTTTTTTGGTTGTTGTTGAAACCTAATCCACTGCAGAAATATGAAATGAAAATTATTGCAGTGATGTTTAACAAGAAATATCAACTTTATAGTTTTGTTTTTCTGATAGAAACCATTTAAAGAATACTAGTCCAAAAGATTTTTACTAGTTGGGACTACTCTATAGATGACACATTTTAATTAGATGGCAGTTGAATACTTTGTGGAAGATATAAATTATATGGTATTCACTAATTGGATATATGTCTTCCCAATTTGAAATGTATTTTATTTCTGCTATTATTTCAGTGATAAACTATTTCCTTGTTTCAGCCTATGTCTATTTTGGTGTTTGAGGGAATAATAGCACAGTAAGAAGATCTATAACATAGGTATATAAATTCTTATATTGCAATTAGAGAGTGGTTGAGATTGTGTTTTATATAAAGTTATTTGACTTGTGTTTTATATAAAGTTATTTGACTTTGTAGCCAGGGACTGGTACCTTATGCCTATAATCCTAGCCACTTAGGAGGATGAGATCTAAGGATTGCAATTTGAAGCCAGCCCAAGCAGAAAAGTTTATGAGACTCTTTAGTTAACCAGTGAAAGTCTGGAAGTGGAGCTGTGGCTTGAGTGGTACAACACTAGCATTGAGTATAAAATTCACAGAGGAGTGCTCAAATACTAATACCAAGAAAAAAAAAAGACCTCCTCTTCTATTCTTGAGCTAATCAGCTCTACTTTCGATACTGTCTGCTAGTTGTTTCTACTTATTTTAAGCTTAAGGCTCACTGTCCCCAATCATCATGAAGTATGCAAAGGATCTTCTCAGTTTTTCTATTCTTAATAGGACTCATTTTAGTCCTTGTCCTGTAATTCTTCAATGAAATTGAGTTTCAAAATTGCAGTTCTTCTTATTTCTAGAATGCTTCCAGATTCTGGCCTAGTAGGTCTGGAATATGACCTGGCAATCCATTTATTGCTAGCTTCTTGATGACCTGGATAATTTGGGACCTACTGAAAGAAAAAAAGGGGAAAGAAAAAACAAGTAACTTTCTCTGTCTTCTTGCTTATTTGTTTGTCTTTCAGACTTTCATGCATGGCTGTAACTTCCTAGATTTGCATTCTGTGATTGTGAATCTGAGTATGACTTTAAGCATCATTCAAAATCTTCTGTGACCAAGCTAGCCTTTGAATCATAGTTGCTCTTGCTTTCTTCCTAAGTTTTTATACTTCTCTGCCATTATTTCCTTTGCTTGGGATTTTCTTCTTACATGTCTGTACATGTATTCTTCAAGGCATAATTCAAGCACTATCTCAGGAAATCTTACTATTTATTCTCATTTCCTAAAGTAGTCTTTTTTCCTGGGAATATCTTAATTCCTTGTCAGGATCTTTTTTAATATTAATAGTAATTAACCTTTACTGAGCATATACCATACAGTGTCCTATATAGCTTATTAATTTAATCTGTCACTTCAGTTCCATGAAGAAAAAATATTTTAATTTGAATGTTTTACAGGTAAAGAATCAGATAAAAAGAGAAATATCACCTTCAAAAGTTACACAGGAAGCCTGTGAGATAGCCAGGATTTAATTGCAGGTGCTCTGACTCCACAGTGTTTACTGTTACACATTTGTCCATACCTAACCTTTTAGGGGCTGGCCACTTTCTGTGTGTGCCATATATATTAGTATATTTGTTCCTATCTTTTTTTTTTTTTTTGTCAGTTGTGGGGCTTGAACTCTGGGCCTGGGTGCTGCCCTTCAGAGCTTCAGCCCAAGACTAGCGTTCTACCACTTGAGCCACACCGCCACTTCCAGCCTTTTCTTTTTATGTGGTGCTGAGGAATTGAACCCAGGGCCTCATGTAAGCAAGGCAAGCACTCTACCATTGAGCCACCTTCCCAGCCCCCTGTTCCTATCTTGATATTTGAGAGTATAGGGGATAATTAGCCTTTATTTAACCTACAGAACCCAGCAAAATACTTTATGTTCTATATGTTTTCTGTGTGAAAGAATGTATGAATATATACTTACTTAGTTTTTGTATTACAGTTTTTAGACAAAAGACTATTACCAGTTGGATGGACACTACAGGAATCAAGACAACTGAATCAGAAAGGTATGAATAGGTATTTTTTTTCCTTTTGCATTTCTTCATCTATGTTCTTTCAATTTAAATATTTTATTTTAGATTCTTGTGTATATGGAGACTCACCTTTATATTTATGATCTAGAGGTGAAAGAGTCCCTAATTTTTTTTTTTTTGGGTCCTGTCATGGGGCCTGAACTCTGGGCCTAGGCACTATCCCTCAGCTCTTCAGCTCAAGGCTAGTGCTCTACCACTTGAGCCACAGTGCCACTTCCGGCTTTTGTTTTCTTTTTGTTTATGTGGTGCTGAGGAATTGAACCCAGGGCCTCAGGCATGCAAGGCAAACACTCTGCCACTGAGCCACCTTCCCAGCCCCAAGAGTCCCTAACTTTAAGATAATAGTGAACCATATTGTTATTGTTATAGACACAAAGCACATAAATTACTGCCTGCTGGATTAACTGCAGCTGTAAAGGTATGAGGAAGTAAAGGTATGAGTGGTAGCTAGCATGGAGAAGAAACATAGAGTTGAGTTAACCTTTTGACCTTGAGGAAAGACAGTAAAAGGAGGGAGGGGAGTGAAGTTTAAGGTTTTGAAGGAAAGATACTTGGCAGGCACACAGCTGGGAAGGGTAGTACTGGCACTTGTACAAAGACACAGAGTAACGAAAGAGTGTACTATGCTCAGGTAACCATAGGGAATGCTGTATTGCTGTCACATTGTTGGAGTTTGGTTGAATACGTTACTTTTTTGTACCATAAGTTGGTTTTGGCTGTTTCTGTTCTCTTGTAGTTTGCATAGTAAAGAAAACAACAATACAATAATAGAATCCATGATGAGTTCTGTACAAAAAGATAACTTCTACCAACATAACGTGGAAAAATTAGAGAATGTTTCTCAGATAAGTGTTGATAAATCACCAACTGAAAAAAGTACACAATATTTGAACCAGCAACAGACCACAGCTATGTGTAAGTGGCAAAATGAAGGGAAACAGACAGAAGGGAAATGTGAACCTCTGCCAGCAACTCTGGTTCCAGAGCAGTTTAGTAATGCTAATGTTGATGAGTTGCCACAAACTGATGACCACAGTGACACAGATAGTGAAGAAAATAGAGATAATCAACAGTTTCTAGCACCTGTAAAGCTTGCAAATGCCAAGCAGATGACAGAAGATGGTCAGGCCAGAAGCCATCCTGTGGAAGACTCTGTAGGCTGTTGTCAGCAGGAGGAAATAGATGTGGTACCAGAGAGTCCATTGTCAGATGTTGGCTCTGAGGACATTGGAAATGAACTAAAAAATGACAGCAAGTTAAGTAGACAAGAAAACAGCATAGCAAATTCTCCTGCTTTTGAGAAGGAAAGTGAACCCGAGTCACCTATGGATGTAGATAATTCCAAAAACAGTTGTCAAGACTCAGAAGCAGATGAAGAGGCAAGTCCAGGTTTTGATGAGCAAGAAGATGGTAGTTCCTTCCAAATAACAAATAAACATTCAAGGTGCCAAGCAAGAGAAGCTGACATTGAACTTAGAAAACGGTTCTCTACTAAAGGAGGTGAAATTAAATTGCATTTTCAATTTGAAGGCGGAGAAAGTCGCTCTGGGATGAGTGACTTAAATGTCAGGCCACCTGGAAGTACCTCTAGCCTTAATGTAGAATGCAGAAATTCCAAGCATCATGGAAAGAAAGATTCTAAAATCACAGACCATTTCATGAGAGTACCCAAAGCAGACGATAGAAGGTAATTATTTTCCTTCAGGTGTATCTCCCCAATAACATACTTTAAAATTTTATAAGGTGATTTAAACCCATTTATAATTGAAGAAAGAACTACTTACGTTTCTTATTAACTGTTTATGCTAAATTTAAATAAACTGTCATTTAAACTCTCATAAAGGCCAGAAATAATAATAAGAAATAAGACATTGGCAATCAGAGTTTTAGATTTATGAACTTTCATCTGGAGTTTATGGAAATTGTTAAAACATGAAAATAATCAGATTGGTAACAGCTACTGTATTTTCCAGACCATTGTATATTTTGCTTTCTTTAATACTTTGATAGGCATGTAGATGGGGTATTAGACTTTCTTTATAAATGAGAAAATAGATTTAGGTTGAGAAATTCACTGAAATCCTGTAACTTATGGGAAGTATTACTGGGATTTAACCCCATGTGTATCTAATTAGAAACCTTATATTTTTGCCATTACCCAATACAGAATCTTAAAGCTCAGTCAATAATTTCTAAGCTCTCATTTTCTAGTATGTGATACTAAGTTCACTTAATTGAAAACTCTTGTGTAAAGATCCAGTAGGTAGTTTATACTGTGAACCATGATTCATTTGTTTTCAAGATGACTTACATATGTTTCGAAATTCCTTCTACACACACACTATTGAAAATAAGCACCTGGTTTTAATATGAGCTCTGTAAGTTTTCTTATTGATTACAAATAGAAAACAAATTGAAGTGAGAGCAAACTTGCTTACTTAAAAAAATAATATTCTGGGTAAGCTTCATATTTGTGTATTTAAGGAAACCAAAATGAATAATTTGTCTAAATGCGTTTATTCTCAACCTTAGAAAAGAACAATGTGAAATCAAACATCAAAGAGCAGAAAGGAAGATCCCTAAATACGTTCCACCTCACCTTTCTCCAGATAAGAAGTGGCTTGGAACACCTATTGAGGAGATGAGGAAGATGCCTCAGTGTGGGTCCCGGCTCCCTCTCTTGAGACCTTCTGCCAGTCACACAGTAACTATTCGAGTGAGTATCACCTCTTGAGAAGTCTGGAAGTCCTGATATATTGTGATAGTTAGTGATGTGAAAAAAACCAGGGCCTACAAAGTTCTCCTGAATCTGAAATCTTTAGAATGGAGAGAGAGGTTTCAGTGAACTTAATATAGCATTTAACAAGGTCAATCATTGTCAGCTGATGATCAAATTGAATTTTCAGTATTTTTAAGAACCTTGAGTCTTGTTTGTTTTATCTTTGGTGGTGCTGGGTTTTAATTCAGGGCCTTGCACTGAGGTGCATGATATATAGTAGTTACTTTACCACAGGGCCACGCCTCTAACTCTCCTTCTTTTGCATTGGTTATTTTGGAGAAAGGGTCTTTTCTTCCTGTCCAGGTACATTCCTGGACTATAGTCCATTTTTAGGTTTCCCTTAGTGGCTGGCATGTACCACCACACCCAGCATCTTTCCATTGAGAGGGATTCTAATAGACTTTGCTGCTCTGGTGCTCATGTAGCTTTGCATGACAGGCATGCATTACTTAGTTCAGCTATAAACAGAAAAGTCTCATGATCATTTCTGCCTGGGCTGGCCTCAAACCACAGTCTTCTCCTCTGCCTCCCAAGTAGGTAGGATTTATAAATGTGAACCAGTAGTGCTTGGCTCACTGGTTTCTCTCTCTCTCTCCCTCTCTATCCCTCTCTCTCCCTCTCTCCCCTCTCTCCCTCTTTCCTTCTTTCCCTCTCTCCCTCTCGCTTGCGCTCTCTCTCTTTCTTTCTGTCTGTCTGTCATGAAGCTTGAACTTGGGGCTTGGGTGCTATCCCTGAGCTCTTTTGCTCAAGGCTAGCACTTTGAGCCATAGCTCTCTTCTGGTTTTCTGGTGGTTAATTGGAGATAAGAATCTCATTTTCCTGCCTGAGCTGGCTTTGAACTGCAACCCTCAGATCTTAGCCTCCTGATCCTTAGCTAGGATATAGGTGAGAGCCACCAGCACCCATCTGTTTCTGTTTTTTTTTTTTAGTTCACTTGGCAAGCTGGCAATAGTTATTGGCGATCCACTACTTGTTAGATATTATATTGATTCCTAAAATTCAAAACTATTTATGGTTTTATACATTGGCCAGCTTTGGCCTCTTTTCTAAGAAAAAATATGTCTCTATCACTATGGATCTCAGCCTGTCTAAAATCAATCTCATGTTTTAACAACTGTACTAAGATACTTATAAAGATAACCATTTTAACCATTTTAAGTATATAATTCAGTGACATAATTCAGTATTGTAATTATTTAACCACTTTTCATATTTTCAGACAAATTCTGTATTAAGCAATAAAACTTATTCCCTACTTTTCCCTAGCTCTTAGTTAACTTTATTTTTCTTATTCTTCTTGTGTTCTAGTGCTTGCATTCAGCATTCAGGGCCTTGTACTCTTTTTTACTTTTTTACTCTATCTACTAGAGTCATCTCCACTTCTGGTCTTTTGCTGGTTAATTGGAGATAATCATTTCATCATCCTCCCTGCCTGGGCTAGCTTTGAAAAATGGTCCATAGTCAAATATGGCTGAGTCACTAACTTTGTTTAAAGTATTTTTACTCTCACCAATGGTAAAATTGTCCCATGTTATTTAAGGAAATTGAATAGTAAGTAGTTGACTCCACACAAAAGGAAACATTTACTTAAGAAAAAGATTTGTGTGTATTTGTGTTTGTGATAATAAACAAATGTACATTTGTGTTATCAAGCAATTTCCGATTGCCTTACATTTCTAAAACTAAATATTGGTTTTATTACATGAAATTCTATAACTATTAATATCTGACATCTTAGATAACTAGGCACTGTATATAAAAGTCATGGTTATATATATATATATATCATAGTCGGGAAAAATAACCTAGAAGAAAATACAGTAGGCAAGAAGACAGACTTTAGTTTTGTTGTGGTTCTTGAGAAATGAGATGAATAACTGTTAAATAATTGATATATTCCCTCTATGGCTGGATTAGGGTAATGGTTACATAGTTCACTAAATTACCTAAATATCACCAAATAGACTACTTTGTAGGTGAATTTACAATACTCAATGAAGGTTTGATTGGAGTTTTTTTTTAATAACAAAAAAAACATAAAATATTTTAACTGTTGGGCACTGACTGAAAAGGAGAGAAGGGAGAGGATTCCAGTATTCCTTTCAAAGGCCTACCCCTGTAGCCTACTTCCTTCCACAGGGTCTTCCACCTCCCAAGAGCTTCATAGGTGGATACCAAATTTTAAAGGACACTCTAGATCCAAGCTAGATTTCCAAAGTTTATGCCCATCTTACAATGTAAATATATCTAGTCCATCTTTAAGAATCTCTATAGTTCTTCTTCTTCTTTTTTTTTTTTTTGGTGTTAGTACTGGGACTTGAACTCAAGGCCTTGTACCCTTGCTTGATTTTTTTTTTTTAATTCACTGCTGGTGGCACTTTGCCACTTGAGCCACAGGTCCAGTTCCCACATAGCCTTAGTAGTTCCAAAATCCAAGTTGTTCAAAATCCAAGTCCAGCATCTCGGAACTCAGGACAAACTGAGCTGAGACTCCCTATAAAACTTAAAAGAACAAGTTATAGACAGGTACCAGTAGTTGATGCCTATCTATAATTCTAGCTACTCAGGAGGCTGAGATCTAGCTGATTGCAGTTAGTGGCCATCCTGGGCAAAAAAAGTCTATGAGACTCCATCTCTGAAATAATTCTGTTGCCACAACCTGAAGGAAACCTTTCCAACTCACCAGATAAAATAAATTTCTAGAACAAGTTCTCATAATACCATGAACTCCTCACTCATCGAATGTTATAGTTTTTATATGTTTTATGTGATGATTCTCTGCAGTGTAGTGGTGACATGTTGTGAAAGGGATAAACCTTACAAACATCTTCATTGAAGAGCCAAATACAATGCCTACATATTGTGTGATTCCATTTTTATTAAATGTCCGGAATGATCAAAGTCAAAAGCTTTTATAATTTAAAATGCCTTTCCTCAGAGATCTACTTAACGGAGGTTGGGACAAATAGGGAGAAAATGATGGAATGTGTGATCAAGATGCTTTGAATTCAAACCTCTTTATACAACTACTTAATGTTTTACTTAATACTACTATAATAGCTGAGTTTATATACAAACACATTTATGTGTACTTATGCATATATATGCATGTACATATGTATGTAAAAGGTTCTGTCTTAAATATTCCAAATACAAAATTTAATTGGTACTTATCTTCAAAAACTTTAGACCTAATGAGGAAAGGAGAAATAAGTGTATGTTAGTATGATAATGATAACACAATGAAATGAAACTGCTTGGAAGAGATAAGAAGACATAGCATATAGCGAGGCATTTAGGAATGAAAGTGAATTTATTGTTGTTAAGGATGTAAGACTTCCAGCATGTCTAGTGTGTAGGTAATGTTTTAAGAGGGTTAGTATAGTTACCTTGATTCTGTGTCCAGTGAAAGATTTCAGGTATAACTGGAACTGTAGTAAAAGGAATAGTTTATTAGAAAAGAAACATACTTTCAGAAGTAAAAGTGAGTTATCTCAGAAGTAGAAATCTAGAGGGACCCCTAGTTCCACCCCTAGCTCCGGCACTTAGTGAGTGTATCAAGTCCCTCCCCAAGCCCAGTCCAAAGGGAGTTACTGACATGAAAGTTGTACAAGATTTAGAAGTTTCAAGAATCACTTTGAGCCGGGCGCTGGTGGCTCACGCCTGTAATCCTAGCTACTCAGGAGGCTGAGATCTGAGGATCGCGGTTCAAAGCCAGCCCGGGCAGGAG
>NW_012267475.1:625678-635799 GCF_000151885.1 Dipodomys ordii
ACAAAAAAAAAAAAAAAAAAAAAGAATCACTTTGAACTGTTCACTTCATACCTGTAATTCTAGCTGCTTGGCAGGCTAAGAATGGGATGGTCTTTGGCCAGACTGGACATACGCACAGCAGACCCATAATGGCATATACCTGTCATCCTCACAACATGAGAAATAAGATTCTGGCTCCAGGCCAGCACAGGCAGAGAAGTGTATGAGACTTCCATCTCAACAGAAAAGGCTAAACATGGTGGTGCAGGCCTGCCATTGTGGCTGCAATAGAAAGCAGAATATAGAAAGATCACAGGCCATGCACTTGGGCAGGAAGTAAGATTTTTCCATCTCAAAAATAAGCCAATACAGGCTGGGCATTGGTGGCTCATGCCTATAATCATAGCTATTCAGGAGGCTGAGATCTGAGGATTGTGATTTGAAGCCAGCTTGGGCAAGAAAGTCCATGATTCTCTTATCTCCAATTAACCACCAGAAAACTGGAAGTAGCTCAAAGTTACAGTACTAGTCTTGAGCAAAATAGTTCAGTTACAGTGCCCAGGCCCTGAGTTCAAGTCCCACATCCAACAAAAATAAGTAAAAATAAATAAACATAAACAATGCCAAAAAAGTACTGGAGTTGTGGCTCATCAGTAGAGTCTTGCCTAGCAAGTATAAGGTCCTAAATTCAAACCTCATTGCAGCCTTTCTCCTTGCCAAAAATATAAATTATTCTTCCCATATGATTATCCATGATCTAAGGAAGCCTTTAGGGATGGGGCCACTTTATCTGTTTAAAAAGTGGAAGAAGACAAAAATAACATTACAGAGCAAATTTTATTTGGAGTAGAACCGGATAGAGTCCTTCTTGGTTCACACTGAGATTTTTTTTTCTTACAAATCACTTTACCATGGTTTAGAGGCAAACCTAGGATTGAGGAGTTTCTCATAACTTGTATGTAAGGGGGATACGAGAGCAGGGAACGGGAAAGTGGGTAGGGAGGAGAGAGGGAAACAGGACTTGGATTTTTTGTTTTGTTTTGTTTTTGTCAATTGTGGGGCTTGAACTTAGGGCTGGACGTTATCCCTGAGCTCTTTTTGCTCAGTGCTAGAGCTCTACCACTTTGAGTCACTTGCAGTTTTTTGGTGGTTAATTGGAGGTAAGAGTCTTATGGACTTTCCTGCCTTGCTGGCTTTGAACTACGATCCTCAGATCTCAGCCTCCTAAGTAGCTAGAAGTACAGGTGTGAGCCACTGGAGCCTGCTAGAAACGAGACTCTGAGTATGTAACACAAGGATTTCCTTTTCTGTTCCAATATCCATGTCTAACTGTCACCTATCAATCAGTAAGAGAATCTATAGAATGGGATGACACTTGAAATCAGAGTACAGGCCCTGTAGGACCAAGAGAATGAAAATACTTTCAAAAATAATGTTTAAGTGGGTCTAAGGGTTGTAGGGGGGATGATGTGACTTGGAGTCAGTGGCATTAGGGAGACAGGTAGGATATTGCTGGTAGGAATTCAGGCCCAGCAGCTAGATGGAGTGAATTAGAATGCACAAGATATGGTGACTTGGAAACTGAGAGGAATTGAGTGTGGCAATTTAGGGTATTTGCTTTGGTTGCATTGTTTGCATTATATTATAGAAGAAAGTTAATTTTTGTGCACTTAGCATTTTCCTGTTTACCCTCTATTTCAGGTAGATCTTTTGCGAACAGGAGAGGTTCCCAAACCTTTTCCAACACATTATAAAGATTTGTGGGATAACAAGCATGTTAAAATGCCTTGTTCTGAGCAAAACTTGTACCCTGTGGAAGATGAGGTAAGACAAATTCCTGAAACATGGTTTAGTACATGATTGTTTGGCTTTTTATTCTATCATACAAACTCAGAATAGTTTAACTGTGCTTTTCTTTTTTTTTTCTAAGAATGGTGAGCGAACTGCAGGTAGCAGATGGGAGCTCATTCAGACTGCACTTCTCAACAAATTCACTCGACCCCAAAACCTAAAGGTGTGTTCTTTTATCAGTCTTGTCTCTCATAGATAGCTTTTAGGGATGGGTCTTCTATTTCTTGCCTTAAGGAAGAGGCAAGACATGTTTTTAAAATTATTAAATAGAATAACAACATTCTTTGTATGCAGAGTGCTTGCTTCCTGGCTGAAGGAAGGGTCCTTAGAGACCTTCTTGGTTTCTACTCCATCATTGGGAACTGAGCAGAACAACTGAGAGTTGTAAATGACTTGCCTGGAGCCACACAGAATAATTTGGAGAACCAGGAATAAGACCTCTGTTTCTTGATTCCCTGTCCAATTTCCTTCAGTCTAAGCTTCTCTTTTATTTTTTATTTTAAAATTATCATGCTTCTGAAATGTATTTAAAAGGAAATCAGGAAAGAATTATGACTCCAGCAGTATTTGCCTCAAGGGAAGCTGAGCTTTCCTGATAATTAAAATATACATTAAGTTTGCTTTTATTTCTTTTAATGTAGCTTTAGCACTTTAATTATTAATCTTATAAGATTGGCAATAATTTACATTTTGATTTTTTATTTCATTTACTATTCTAAGGCAATCATTAGTAATACCTAAAATATGCATGAACATATTTATATTACAGGAAAACTGTAGCTATAGAGACTTTTAACTTTTATAAATATAAACAGTGACAGGATTTTCTATACTTCATGAAAATGGGTTTCATTTTCTTTCAGAGACTTAATTTGTTGTGGACAGTTTCAAGGGTTCATAATGTTTTCCACCAAATTATTTTTAAACTTTCTCTCGGTTTTCATAGCTTCTGGGCTTTTTTCTCTTTCTTTCTTAACATGAAAAATATAGGTATGTTATATAGTAATCTATTTGGAGAATTTAACTTCTTGCAAATAGTATTTTTCACTCTTGTAATAGACTTAAAAAAAACTGACTCCTTTTAGAGAGCAAGGTCTACACATGCTTCTAATCCTAGTCACTTGGTAGGTGGAAATAGGAAATGGGTGGTTTGAGGCTAGTTTGAGCTAAGTTACTGAGACCTCCATCCCAACAATTAGCCAGGCATAATGATGTAAGTTTGGAATCCCAACCATATGGGAATTTTAAGTAGGAGGAATGTAGTCTGAGGTCAGTTCCCAGAGAAGAACAAAAGACTCTACTTCACATACACCCCTCCACCGAAAAAGTAATAACTAAAGCAAAAAAAGGACTGTAGGCAGTGCTCAAGTTTTAGAACACCTGCCTAGTAAGCTTGAGGCACTGAGTTTAAATTCTAGCACTAATAAAAATAAAGTAAATAGTAATTTGAGTTGGATGCTAATGGTTTATGCCTCTAATCCTAGCTCCTCAGGAGGCTGAGGTCTCAGGATCATGTTTGAAGCCAACCTGAGCAGAAAAGTCTGTGAGACTCTTATTTCTAATTAATCACCAAAAAGTCTGAAGTAGAGCTGTGGCTCATGTGGCAGAGTGCTAGCCTTGAGCACAAAAGTTCAGGGACAGCACTCATGCACTGAGTTCAGGCCCCAGGGCTAATACCAAAATTTTTTTTTAATAGTAATTTGATTTGTAACTAGAAAAAACTATAAAGGTCTACCAGTTCATGTTAATTACGTATGTGCAAACAGAACTAAATCTAAACACCTGATGAGTTATAGTGCTTATATAGGAATAGCAACTTAATTTTTTCCATTGTTCCATTTTAAGCATAATGAACAATTTGTGTTTATGACCACCGTGGAAACTTTGTCAGCATACCACTAATCCAAAGACCCAAATAGTATATACAGGATTTAAGAAGAAAAAAAATACTGTACACAGGAAAAAATCATCTGTTTACTCCAGGGGAGTAAGCAATTATAGGTGGTTGATGGATGTTGATGAATGCAAAGATAGAATCTTTATGCAGAATATCAACTTATAAATAAATACCATAGTGACTATGTTAGCATTTGACATACCCATAACTGTGGTGTATTCTAGGATTGCTGACTCTTTTCTTTTTAACTGTTTAAAGTATTCAACTTTGTTTCTGCAGTTCGTATTTTAGACTTTGTTTTCAAAACCCCAAATTATACACTTAAATACACAGTAGCAGGATGCCTAAGACACTATCCAGCCTCCATTTGTAGGGAGTGTCTTACATTCTTTATGGTCTTCTGAGTGGGCTGTTAAGAATTTTCATTTTTTTTCCTTCAAACATAAGCAGAATAATTATTACATTTCAAATTACAGACTTCTACCTTTTAGCAATTCCTTAGTGCACCCTGGTGATATTAGGAAAGGGCCATTGTTTTAATGTGCATTTCCTATTCTTTATCGTATGACAGATTCAACAGAACTGTAATCCACTGAGACTTTTATGTGCTTATAGTAATTTTTTCCATTTTGAAAGAATGCTGCAAGGGAAGAAGGGAAAAACATTAAAGCACTTGGTTGAATATAATGATGAATAGTGATGGAATATAATGATCTTCTTGCTGTAGATATACTTGCTATTTATTGATGGATTTGGAGGAATTAGAGAGTTTCAAAGTTTAAAAAATGAAAAGTCCTCTAAGACATATTATCATGCATATTGAACTCTTTAGCAGATGATAGCTAAGAATATAATTTAGCATCCAGTTTTTTTAATGTCAGAGGTTTGAATACTACAGTGAAATAAATGTTGTCAGCCTTCTGCAGGTTCTTCATCATTAGATTCAACCAACATATTTGAAAACAAAATTCTAGCATGGAACTGTACATACATAGACTTTTTTCCTTTCATTTTTAAACAGCAAAGTATCACTTTTTTGTGTATATGCTGTCCTGAGGCTTGAACTCAGGACTTGGGTGCTGTCCCTGAGCATTTTCACTCAAGGCTAGTGCTCTACCATTTGAGTCACAACTCTGTTTATGCCTTTGGGGGGTGGGGGATGGCAGTTAATTAGAGATAAGAGTTTAATTAACTCTCTCCTGTCCTGGCTAGCTTCAAACCACAATCCTTAGATCTGAGTTTTCTGAGAAGCTATGATTTATGAGTGTGAACTGTCAGCGCCCTACTACAGTATGGTAACATTTATATTTAGGAGGATATGTATATTATATGTAGATCTGATGCCAGCCTGTATATAAGACTGAACATCTTCAGATTATTATTTATTATTATATATTATTACATTATATTATCCTCAGATAATTATGAACCAATCCCCAACATGAGGGATAATGCTAATTATAAAATCCCAGTAAGGAATTAGAGAATAAATATTGTTTTTCCCCATATCAACATTAAGGAATAATTAATAAGCATTTCTTTTAAGCAAATACTTTGGTGCATTTTGACATTTGCATCTATCTTCTGCAATCCCTATTATAGTCAAAATATAAGACATTTCTGTAAACCTGAAGATTCATTCCATTGTGGTTGCTACTCTGGCTTTAGACAACTAGTTTGCTCTTTCACTATAGATCAGTTGACACTTTATATAAATAGAGTTTTATAGTGTGTATTTATAGTGTTTGAAGATGAGATTCATAGAACCTTTTCTTGTTTTATTATTAGTGCTTTTGTTTTCTGTAGGCCCTTGAATGTCCCATGATTCCAAGTAAATACTATGTGTGTTTTGTTGGCTTACATTTTGTAGGAAGTTCTTCAGCAGTGTATTGATTTTGTTTTTGTGGTGCTTGGGATCAGCATCATGGCCTGGTACATGCATTCTACCACTGGGCTACCTACATCCAAGAGTGCTGGTTATTTGGGAGACTTGTGGTAGTAATTTAACACAGTGTTTTTCAGACTTGTACCTCCTTCAGTAAAAAAAAATGTGTTTATACTAATATAGTCATTTATAAGTTCTACACATTTATTTGTTATTTTTAATAAATTGTAATTATAATGATAAATAATAGCTTTTTCTCCACAGCTAATAGATTGCCTTATGTGTAACTGACTCTAGAAGCCAGGTTTGTATCTCTTCAGTAAAAAGTTACACCAGCAGATGGCGTAGTTTTTTCAGCTTTTCATCCCATGTAGTAATATAACTTGTATGAATTGCTGGGGGAAGATAACCATTTATATATAGCTTATAAAAGTAGCCAATAGTAAAGGGAAAAGACCATTTTATACTTTAAAATACTATTTCTCCATATTTTTCCATTATTGCCTTTATTGCAGATGCAAACACTCTTTTCTAATCTCATCTCCCTGGAGTGAGATTTTAGTACTACAGATATACTATATCTGTGTGCTGTCACACATATATAATGTATGTATATATGTGTGTATATACACATTTATATACACACATCATACTGTAACCATTTCATGGATTGTAATCTCTAGAGTTTATTTTTTATGAACCAAGATCCAAATCTTGCCCCTTTGGAATATAACACCCATATTGAGAATGCATGCTTTAGGGAAATTATGTTTTTCTCCTATTATTTGACCTTTCTAATCTCATTTTTCTTAATAAATTAATGTACATTCTGTTCATCTATACCTCCTGATGGGGAGTAGCTAATGGCAAAAAGCAGCTTTTTTAATATTAAGAAGTTTACCTAAGCCATGCACTGGTGGCTCACGCCTATAATCCTAACTACTCAGGAGGCTGAGATTGGAGGATCTCGGTGCAGAGTCAGCCTGGGAAGAAAAATCCATGAGGCTCTCATCTCCAATAAACTATTTAGAGAAGGCCAGAAGTGGCACTGCAGCTCCAAGTGGTAGACCACTAGCCTTGAACACAAAGAAACAAAATTATTCACAGATAATTTACAGGACTCTTATCATGAAGTCTTGTTTCTGCTTTTTCTGTAGGATGCTATTCTGAAATACAATGTGGCATATTCCAAAAAATGGGACTTTACAGCTTTGGTTGACTTCTGGGATAAGGTAATAGTATGCATATTTCTTTAACTATGAAATAAAACCTTGTAAGTTTAAGAAAAATATCTGTAATTTTTCTACATGTAACATAATCATATTTTATTTCCATGGATGTTCTGGTTTTTATGTTTGTTTTCCTTCTTTCCTGGGCTCCCCAAAAAGGCTTAGAATCAGATCTTTGTGATTGTAGCACTCTATAGTTTGAGCAACATCCTAATCTTTTTTGTTTTTGTAGTTTGTTTTTCAATGGCGCCTTCTATCTTTATCTTTCACTAAGCATCACCTCTGTCCAACAACTTGCTAGGGATTGAACTCTGTGACTTGTGCTTGCTTCAAAAGCATCCTACCACTTGAGCCATGCCCTCAGCCCAGATTTCATTTTCTCATAATACCCATTTTCTGTTTTATTGTATAACATTATTAGCATTATCCACAATATTCTGTGATAAAATTATTTCTGCTCCTATTCAAACTAGGTTACATCCTGTTTTAACTTAATTACACTATAATAACTTGTTATATATGGGTATGTATTTTATACGTCCACATAGATACATAGTTAGATATATTCCCATATTTATTTTTTGAATGGAAACAGATTTTAATTCTAAAATAAGGATGGTTTATAACTGTAATAACATTCTTAAAATTAACAATGCTTCTATACTATATTTAATACTTCGGTGTCTAGTCAGTTGCCTTTATGATACTATAAATATATTTTATGGTAGTTTTTTTTTCCAAAATAGGATTTAATCACAGAAATTGTCTGGATGACTATAGCAGTTTGAATTTTTCTAATCATTTCCCTTTTGTTACACTAAACTAATGTTACTCCTGTTTCTCTTCACTATGAAGGTTAGATCTATAAGGCTTAGTTAAATTGTTTCAAGATTTTTGGTAAAAACCTTGGGGTGTTGTGTGGTTCATATTGCCCTATGTCAAGAGGAACATGACATCTGATGCACTGTTAAGGGCACTAGATTTAATCATTTGGAAAAATACAGTCAATTCTGCTTTCATGCCACATCTTTAAAATCATTGTGCTATGCAAAATTACACAATATAAGTCACAAAACTTACAGTAAAATGGGGTAGAAGGTCAACATTCAGGAGTTTTGTTAATGATAACTTAAAAATGCATATTAAAGCATCATAGTTTTACATATGGGAAATGGCACTTAAACTTGGAAAAGAGCTGTGGCTTGCCTGTGGAAGTGGGCATTGGGAGGGTGTCAGCCTGTGGGCTCTTAGGAGGTAATGGTAGAAGGATCTCATGAATTGAATGTAAGTCCAGTACCAGATACAGATGGCTGTAGCCCATCACACAATTGGTACTTTGTAATAGCCTAGAAATGTTCATTGTGTACGTGTGTGCATTTGATTGGCCCATCGGGGTACATTTTTCTGTACTTGGTGTTTTTTCTATACACAATTGTATATAATCATAATGTAATTGCATTATGCTCAAGGCATTCCCTGGTTTATCATTTATATTGGAAAGCATTTTTCAAAACAAATATTATATCAAGATTGATTGATAGGGTAATTTGTGCCTTCTCTCTCTTGTTTCTTTCGTTCTTCTTTATCTTCAAATGCTTGTACAAGTGGGTTACATCTTAACCTCCTGATGTATGTGTCTAGTACATCTTGATCATTCTTACTTCTTCTTCCTGGAGTTCTCTATCATGTTTCCTATTTCCTTCCCCCTGGAGTCCAGTCACTTTTCCTACTTCCTTTTGTACATATGTACATTGAATATTATGACTGTATTTGTCCCTGATTCCCTTTTCCATTCATCCATTCTCCCGCTCCCCGCTTTTTCTCCCAGTTAGCATAAGCCCTTTGAAATCCACAAAATATATTGATTATTTTTCCTTTTTTTAATTGAATAGTATGCTGTTCTTTTTTTTTTTTTTGTCGGTCGTGGGGCTTGAACTCTGGGCCTGGGCGCTGTCCCTGAGCCCTTTTACTCAAGGCTGGTGCTCTACCACTTGAGCCACAGGTCCAGTTCCCACATAGCCTTAGTAGTTCCAAAATCCAAGTTGTTCAAAATCCAAGTCCAGCATCTCGGAACTCAGGACAAACTGAGCTGAGACTCCCTATAAAACTTAAAAGAACAAGTTATAGACAGGTACCAGTAGTTGATGCCTATCTATAATTCTAGCTACTCAGGAGGCTGAGATCTAGCTGATTGCAGTTAGTGGCCATCCTGGGCAAAAAAAGTCTATGAGACTCCATCTCTGAAATAATTCTGTTGCCACAACCTGAAGGAAACCTTTCCAACTCACCAGATAAAATAAATTTCTAGAACAAGTTCTCATAATACCATGAACTCCTCACTCATCGAATGTTATAGTTTTTATATGTTTTATGTGATGATTCTCTGCAGTGTAGTGGTGACATGTTGTGAAAGGGATAAACCTTACAAACATCTTCATTGAAGAGCCAAATACAATGCCTACATATTGTGTGATTCCATTTTTATTAAATGTCCGGAATGATCAAAGTCAAAAGCTTTTATAATTTAAAATGCCTTTCCTCAGAGATCTACTTAACGGAGGTTGGGACAAATAGGGAGAAAATGATGGAATGTGTGATCAAGATGCTTTGAATTCAAACCTCTTTATACAACTACTTAATGTTTTACTTAATACTACTATAATAGCTGAGTTTATATACAAACACATTTATGTGTACTTATGCATATATATGCATGTACATATGTATGTAAAAGGTTCTGTCTTAAATATTCCAAATACAAAATTTAATTGGTACTTATCTTCAAAAACTTTAGACCTAATGAGGAAAGGAGAAATAAGTGTATGTTAGTATGATAATGATAACACAATGAAATGAAACTGCTTGGAAGAGATAAGAAGACATAGCATATAGCGAGGCATTTAGGAATGAAAGTGAATTTATTGTTGTTAAGGATGTAAGACTTCCAGCATGTCTAGTGTGTAGGTAATGTTTTAAGAGGGTTAGTATAGTTACCTTGATTCTGTGTCCAGTGAAAGATTTCAGGTATAACTGGAACTGTAGTAAAAGGAATAGTTTATTAGAAAAGAAACATACTTTCAGAAGTAAAAGTGAGTTATCTCAGAAGTAGAAATCTAGAGGGACCCCTAGTTCCACCCCTAGCTCCGGCACTTAGTGAGTGTATCAAGTCCCTCCCCAAGCCCAGTCCAAAGGGAGTTACTGACATGAAAGTTGTACAAGATTTAGAAGTTTCAAGAATCACTTTGAGCCGGGCGCTGGTGGCTCACGCCTGTAATCCTAG
>NW_012267475.1:635849-688024 GCF_000151885.1 Dipodomys ordii
GAGGAATCGAACCCAGGGCCTCAGGCTTGCAAGGCAAGCGCCCTACCACTGAGCTAACTTCCCAGCCATAATAATAGAAATTTGAAGTGGAAATATTGAATTGAAACTATGTATGCCTGTGTGCTGGTCCTGGAGCTTGAACTCAGGACCTATGCTCTGTCTCTGAGCTTTTTTGCTCAAGTCTAATGCTCTACTGCTTGAATCACACCCTACCTATACCTTTTTGGTAGTTATTTGGAGATAAAAGTGTCACAGACTTTCCTGCCCATTGTGGCTTCAAACTAATCTTCAGATCTCAGCCTCCTGAATAGCTAGGATCACAGGAGTGAGCATTTGGCCCTTGGCTTGAAATAGCTTTAATATTACACAATTTTGATTATCTTACAGAGAATAATTATTGAACTGTGAACATGGCTTACATTGTTTCTTTGTTTTTTAAACTAGGCAGTTAAGTAACTGAGGTAATTACTATAGCTGTTATTATTATTACCTTTTCACAAGTGAGGAATTCTGATTTTGAGAGATAAACTTGACTTGTTAGGTCAAGTAGTTTGTCCCTGGAAAGACAATCTAACCCAATCAATATTCTCTTACTATTGCGTACAGTTATGCTATGATTTCTCTCTACACAGCCTGTTTGACCTCCGTCTTCTTCCTCATTTTCTGAGCAACTCATATACCCATCTTCCTCTACTATTTTGAAATTCTCCTTGACTCATATTATGCTTACCCCTTCCAAAATGAGATGTCACCTTTCTTTGAGTTTCTGTGACAAATGTATTAATTCATTTTGTGTAACTTACTCTCTTTGTCTTGCTTTGTTTGTGAAATGCTGACATTATCTACAACAGTGAAACTTTTCCTGAGGCAAAGTAGAGAATCTTGGCTTTGAGTCTCCTATAGTGCCTGGTACAATCGCCTTACATCTAGCAAGCGCTTAGTAAATATTTATAGACTTCATTTCAGCAGGTCAGATAGTCATATTGATTTTCATAGTTACCAGTGTCAGGAGAGTGCTATAAGCTGTAGAAATAGTTCAAGTTAAGAAAAATTGGCATGTTTCTGATTTCTGTCTTCTTCTTCCCAAACATAAAACACAGCCCAAGATAATGAACTTCTCTGAGCAAATGATGTTGCAAAGTTCTTGTCAGTTCACTTCCTATGACAGAAAGACTGTATCCTTAGGATTGCTGGTAGTAATCCAAATTAAAGGTTAACTAACTATCTTGGTGGGAAGTCAGACACTGCAATTATTCTGAATATTTATTCTAATTTCCTCTAATAATTTGAAAGAGCTTTGAAATGTGACAATGTTGATGCAGTAGGACTAACACCACCATATCTTATTTGTTTCCCATAATGTTCAGTTACCTCACAAAGTATTTGTGAGGCAACGCAGTACAGAGGCGTGGCTTTCAAACTTTTTGTGTCTGATTTTTGGAAGATTGTTAAAACACATATTGCAAGCCAGGCGCCAGTGGCTCACTACTGTACTCCTAGCTATTCAGAGGCTGAGATCTGAGGATTGCAATTCAAAGCCAGCCTGGGCAGGAAAGTAGTCCATGAGACTCTTATCTCCAGTTAACACCAGAAAACTAGAAGTGACACTGTGGCTCAGGTGAGCTGAAGAGCTGAGGGACAGCGCCCAGGCCCAGGGTTCAGGCCCCACGGCCGACAAAAAAGAAAAAAAAAAAAACATATTGCTACTTGCTGACCTTCTTGTTTCTGGTTCAGTAAGTCTGCCTTGGGACCTGAGACTTTCATTTTTTTTATTAGTTTTAGGGACCACACTTCAAGAACCACTTGGAGTAGAAAGCATAGAATTAGAAACAAGAATGGTTTTGCAGTCAGCTTTGTTACCTTGACAAGTTACATGGCCTCTGCACCTAATTTCATCATGTTAAAGGACAAAATCATACCCTAAAGGCATGTTTTAAGGATCCTACCAACCAGTGTAGCTGAAATCACCTTGAATTTTCTGCATTAATCTAATATTATTACTGTCTTATCTCTAAGTTTATTTTGCCTCTTAAAGGGAAGAAGGAAGGTAGGTTGGTTCTTCCCAGGGCATCAGCAGCTCATTCTTTTTTTTTTCTTTTTTTTTGTCAGTTGTGGGGGCTTGAACTCTGGGCCTGGTTGTTGTACCTGAGCTCTTCAGCTCAAGGTGAGTGCTTTACCACTTGAGCCACAGTGCCACTCCCATTTTCTGGTGGTTAATTGAAGATAACAGTCTCATGGACTTTCCTGTTTGGCCTGGCTTTGAACCGCAGTCCTCAGATCTCAGCCTCCTTAGTAGCTAGTGTTACAGGCTTAACTACTGGTGCCCAGTAGCAACTCATTCTTCATAATCCTAGCTACTCAGGAGGCTAAGATCTGAGAATCATAGTTCAAAGCCAGTTTTGGCAGAAAAATCCGTGCATCGTGGCTCCCTGGGTGCCAGTGGCTCATGCTTATATTCCTAGCTTCTCACAAGGACTGAGATCCAAGCATTGTGGTTTGAAACTAGCCTGCCTAGGTAGAAAAGTCCATGAGAGTCTTATCACCCATTAATCCCCCAAAAGCTAAATAAAGCTGTGGCTCAAGCAGTAGAGCACTAGCCATGAGCAAAGAAGGTAGGCCCTGAGTTCAAGCCTCTGGACTGTTCCCCAAAAAATCTAGCGCTCAAGTAGTAAAACACAGTCTGCCAAAAAAGCCAGGTTAGCGGCTGGAAAGGTGGCTCAGTGGTAGAGTGCTTGTCTTGTATGCATGAGGCCCTGGGTTCGATTCTTTAGCACCACATAAAGCAGAAAAGGCTAGAAGTGGCGCTGTGGCTTAAGTGGTAGAGTGCTAGCCTTGAGCTTAAGAGCTGAGGGACAGTGCGCAGGCCCAGAGTTCAGGCCCCACAACTGACCCAGAAAAAACAAAAAGACAACCAGGTTAGCCCTTGGATAACAGCTGTCAAATCCCCAAAGAGTCTGTTATTCTTAATAAACTTGGAACATTAAAAAAAAAAACTCTAGAAGTACAAGTTGTCATGTCGAAAACGAACTTTACAACATCGGTGGGGTGTGGGGAGGATTGGGTGGGGGGGGGGGGGGAGGCTGGGAAGGGATAGGAAGGGGAAACAAAGGAGGAGGCTACAATGCTTGCTAAGAAATGTACTCATTATCTTGCCCATCTAATTGTAACCCCTCTGTACAGTATTTTCACAATAAAAAATAAGTAAAAAAAAAACCTTTAAAGACAGTATACATTTTGTAATTTTGCTACCCAGAAATAATAACAACATTTTTTAATACAGTTTTAAGATCTGGTGTGGTGGTCCATACCTGTGATGTCAACTACTAGAAAGATAGAAGGTAGATGATCTCCAAGGTTATCCCAGCAAAAGTGGGAGATCAGATAAGTCTGAAGAATATAAAAACGAGGGTAGAGTGCTTGCCTTCCATGCAAGAGGCACTGAGTTCGATTCCTCAGCACCACGTAAGCAGAAAAAGCCGGAAGTTGCTAGAGTGCTAATCTTGAGCTGAAGAGCTGAGGGACAGCACCCAGGCCCAGGGTTCAGGCCCCACGAACGACAAAAAAATAAAGGGGGAGTGGGGCATTGTTCAAGTGAAAGCCCTTAGTCCAGTCCTCAGTACCAAAAAAAAAAAAAAGAAAGTAAACATTTATGTGATTTTTATGTTACTATTTTAAAATATGTGTCTTAGTTTCTGAGTGTTGCTGTATCCACTGTCTTTGTAAAATAGTTTTCCAGCTAGGACTATAATGATTAGGGCAGAGGGTATGTTAATTCTAAGACCTTTGACACATGCTCTCAATTTCCCTTCCAACTGGTGGTTGTGTTTTCTTGTTCTCACCTATAGTGTGGAAGCCTGTATCTCTAAGCCTTCCTTCATAGTATACTTATTGGCAGGGTGTCACAGATCCTAAGAACATAGTATCTGCAAGATAAGGGCTTAATATGAGTGTTGGGTTGTTCTCTAAGAAAGTATATCTAGAAGATATTTGAGATTCTTGAAAAAACAGCTTCTCATTAGGATACAGTAATTTCCTAGCAGTTATATTCTATCAACTTGTCTTGAAAGTCTGAGGAATATTCTTTGGCTGCTATTAAGGAAAGGAGAGAAAAGGAAATACTACTGAAGACATGTACATCCAAAGGAATCTTATCTGGGTTTCTGTGCCCTATGCCTATAATCCTAGCTACTAAAGCGGCAAACCCAGAGGATTGTGGTTCCAAGACAGCCCAGACAGAAAAATCACAAGATAGGGTTGGAAAGGTGCAAGGCCCTCAAATCCCTGTACTAATAAAACAAAAAGGAATATATTAATGTATTAAATCCTCACTTTTTTGAAATGTTCAATTTAAAGAGAAAAATATAGCTAGATTTGTAAAAATTAAGTAATTTGTTCAACTTGTGTGTTTGTGTGAGGGGGCAAAGCTATCTTTGAATTAAGTTCTATACAAACTAGGTGTTCAATAACTTCATGGGATAAGGAAAGACTAATAGTATAGACTCCAAAGTCTATACTAAGTCCATTATGGTAATTCTTATCCCTTAACGAACACTGAATAGGGCTGGGAATGTGGCTTCGTGCTTGACTTGCAAGCATGAAGCCCTGGGTTCAATTCCTCATATAGAATATCTGTGTATATATAAGGCGCTACTCTACAGGATGTTCAGATTTGTGTGACAGCTTAATTAGAAAGCAGGAGGCACTCTGCACACTCATAGTTGACTATAATAATTAAGCCCAATAGTAAAAGAAGTTCTCTAGTAGAGCCTGGTAGATCACAGAAGGCAGAAGGAGTGTTTATTTGGGGACATTAACCAAATGTAAAGGGCAGTATCACTTAGGTGATTGGGAGTATCAAAGAGAAATTGCTAAAAGTCAATAGTTAAACAACATGTTAAATGTGCTGACTTTTAACCTTACTTTCAAAGTTTGTTTTGTACCTTTTAGTGGTAACTAAATATTGTATAGGTGTACCAAATGTCATTCATCTGTTCACCAGGGATTGAATGCTTACTTGTTTTCAGGTTTTGGCTATTACCAGGAATGCTATGGATATTTGTAAAGAGATTTTTATGTGATCGTATGTTTTCCTATGGGATTGATTTGCTCTGGGATAGAATAATAATTTTTTAGCCGTGATGAAGTAACAACTTATTTTCCAAAGTGGCTGCATTATTTTGTAATTTCACCAGCATTAAAAAAGTGGTTCCAGGGGCTGGGAAGGTGGCTCAGTGGTAGACCGCTTGCCTTGCATGAATGAGGCCTTGGGTTCGATTCCTCAGCACTACATAAGCAAAAAGAAAAAAAGCCAGAAGTGGCACTGTGGCTCAATTGGTAGAGCCTTGAGCTGAAGAGCTAAGGGACAGCGCCCAGGCCCAGAGTTGAGGGCCTCCCCCCCCAAAAAAGTGGTTCCATTTCTTTGTAACTTAAGTAACATTTCATTTTTTTAATGTTAGCTATTTTAGTAAGGGTATAATAATAACATTGTGTTTTGATAGGCCTTTCCATAGTAATTTGGTTGTCTTTTCATTTGACAATGGCCTTTTAGAAATAATTATTCACATTCTTTCTTTTTATTATTCAGTTATATATTCTAAATATTTTTCTTATCAGATACATGATTTGCAAGTATTTTCTGCCATAATCTGGGTTGTCTTTATTTTCTTGATGGTATCCTTTGAAGCACATATTTTATTGGATAAAGTGTAATTTATCTTTTTCTTTTGTTGTTGCTCATTTGGGTGCTATGTCTAAGTAAAGAGCTTGTATTTCTTCTAATAGTTGAACAAGTTTAGCTCTTATTCTTGTCCATTCCCTATTTTGTATTTTTATGTATGATGTGAGGTAGAGTTTAATACTCATTTAATTTTCAGAGTAGCAGGAGGCAGGGATTCAGTTTTATTACTTTGTTGTGGAGTTCATTTTATTGGCACCATTTGTTGAAAAAACTGTCCTTATTAAATTGTCTTGGCACACTTTTCAGAACCTATTTCTATTAATGTGTAAGTTTGTGTTCTTAGTTTTATCTCATTGATATATATGTCCGTCCTTATGCCAGTAGTATACTGTCTTGATTATAGTTTTGTGATAAGTCTTAAAATCAAGAAGCACATATACTCTAACTTTGTTTTTCTTGCAGTTTGGTTTGACTGTTTTAATATGTTTCAACATGAATTTTAGGATTACATTGTTCATTTCTGCATCTTACAAAGGGCAATTTTTAGGCATCTATAAAGTAAGTAGTAGCTACATTAGCTCTCTGTCAGTGAATTAGAAACCTCAGAGAGTATCCTTGTGTCTAAATGTCTCATTGTTAAAAATGTTATTTTTGGTGCATTGAAAAGTTAAATTGATATGACCATTTTCTCTGTCACTTAAATTATCAGAACATTTGTTTGCTATAATTTTTCTAGGCTTAAATGGATACACTGGTTAATAAGAAATATTACTAAATTTGATACCAGAGGGCAATAAAGTCTGCCATTGGTAATAGTACATCTGTCACTTTTTTCTCCTTTATCAGAATGCCCAGACAGGATCTTGTTTCCCTTCTGTTTGGTGACCTTGCTCAGAAGAGGCATACCCGAGAGGGTAATAGATCGCAAGTTTTGGTGTGTTTAATGCAGATCATAAATATAAGGTGATTACTAAGGGACTGATGATAGTTTTATAGTTCTTTAGGGAGAAGAGTCATTGCAGTTTTGACCTTCTTATTTTTATTTACTTTGTAAACATGAAAGGATTGAAGACTCCTGAAAATATACCAAATATTTTTTACTGTGTTCTTCCAATCTTTACACACACATGCATGCATACATATATAACATTCATGTTATATATGTACATATATACATATATATACACACATATAATTTCTTATGTACTTGTGCATAATGTCTTACATTTATAGTTCAATTTCATTCATAGTTTTAATGTTTTAGTCTATATTACAAAGTCTTCTATTACAGTATATAGCTTTATCAGCATTTATAGTTCAATTTCATTTATAGTTTTAATGTTTTAGTCTATATTACAAAGTCTTCTATTACAGTATATAGCTTTATCAGAATAGTTGCCCAATATTTAAATTGACAAATCATTGCTTAGCCATTCTGTTGTTAGAGATTTGAAGAAATCTATTTTTTTCCTCTGTGACCATGTATCTTCTTGCATTGTTCATTACATAACAAAACACTTTAAACACTTTGGATGTTGAATATTTTGGTGTGTTTTTATGTCTGTCAAAGCCCCAAAGATTAATATTGAACTTTATTAAGATGTGGCGTATGGGAATAGCATTGCCCAGGCTTGCTGTGGTTAGTGAGAAGTGAGTGTCAGGCATATCTAGAGGGCAGTGATGGCAGATTTATTTATTGTATGGAGACAAATGTTTAAATCACAAATGAACAATACTTGAATATCTGTGTCTGCATTTTGTACTAGTTCTGCTTTTTAATCTAAAGGGTTCTTAAACATTAAGAGAATTTGGAAATTTTTGTTTGCTTTCTATCTTATTAAATTTATTTAACTGATTGATAAAAACAACCTATTTATGGAATAATGTGATGTTTCAATATGAGAATACACAGTGTAATGTTTTAGTCAGGGTAAGCATATTTGTCGTCTTATGTGTCATTTCATTCTTACTTGTAGCCGTTTTAAAGTATGTATAGTACATTATTGTTATCTATAATTCACTGTGCTATGCATAGTTTAGAAAATTTTTCACTTAAATACTTAAACTATCTAGTTTCATGTCATCATGAAAGATTAATATAACAAGATTAGTATTTGCATTTTATCAATCCTTTGAAGCTACTGATACTCATACTCCTTAAAACCTTCCTGTATGCTTGACTCGTAGAGATACTCAGGAGGTTGAGATCTGAGGATTGCAGTTTGCAGCCAGCCTGCACAGACAAATCTGAAAGTGTCTTATCTCCAAAAAGCTCAGAAAGCTGGAACTGAGGTGTGGCTCAAGTGGTAGAACCCCAGACTCCAGTGAGTGAGAGCTAGAGGCACCTGAGTTCAAACCCCAGTACTAGAACAAAAAAGCAAAAAGCAACTCCACAACCTTCCTGTGGTTAATTTTTATGAGCAATGGATTTTATAACCCAAACTACTTTAGGAAGAATTAGTATCAGCCATCATTTAATATGATTCCATGTTACTGTTACTACCTTCAGACCGTTGTCTTCTACAAGATGGAAAGAACCGGTCCACACCCTGCTGTGGGAGAGTCTCTATATTGGGGTGGGGAATATTGCCAGAAGTTTTATTGTTTTGTTAGAACTCAACCAAAAATCACAAAGATCCATCTGTTAATATGTAATTTATAGGTATAGATTTTTGTGCTATTGTGTCATACTGATGTTATTTAGTGTTTTTGCATCTTGAGTGCTAATCTTAGTCTTCCTCCCTGCCAGCTGTTAGTCATGTTGGGAACAAATGATCTGTTTTATGGCTCTCCTGTGTGGTATTCCACAAAATTAAATCCAAGCACTTCAATAATTTATATTCTAAATGAATCAATATACTTATTCCTGGCATTTTTATGGGAAATTTCAATAAAATGTACTATATGTTAGAAAAGGTTCTTGTTATTATGTAATGCATTACAGAAGAATTTTTAATACTTTAATCTCACAATACCCATGGCATTATTTAATGTCATTTTTAATGAATTAACACATAAAATTTACATTGAACACAAAAGCCACAGTGATTGAAAAAGAGTGGGCATATTTTAAAAGGGGTTTCTGTTGAGCTAGCTTCTGTTTCTGGATTTGGGCGGTAGTTAAAAATGAATTTAGAATTTATTAAACTACACCTATAACTTTTGAAGCTTTTAAATATGTAGTTTACATATGTATAAAATGTTTAAAATATTAAGAGCCAGTTCTAAAATTGATTTCATAGCAAACTTTTTCAGCAAATACCTAAGGATTTTGGTGACAATTTCACCAGAATCCTTCTTATGCTTTATTTTATGCCGGGATTGAAAAGATAGAAATGATTAAGCTTCTTATTTCCTCCTTCTGTTGGTTTATCCACAAAGTTTGCCATAAATAAATGAATTTTTTTGTTTTTGTTTGCAGCTGGCTGCTAGAAGTAGAGAGAGAGTTAAGAGTAGAACAATAAGGGGACATTTAAACTTTTTAAATGAAAAAATTGAAGTTGAAAAGTTGTTTACTTTGGCTAAGTTAGTGATATGTTCTTTGGAAACTATAATAAATAAGCATTATATCTATTTCTGAGATTTTTTTATTTTTACTTTTTATTTTGTCGGTTGTGGGGCTTGAACTCTGGGCTTGGGCGCTGTCCCTGCACTCTTCAGCTCAAGGCAAGCACTCTACCGCTTGAGCTACAGCGACACTTCTTATTTCTGAGATTTTTACATACAGAATAGATATATTGCTAGATAATCTAGAAATTGTGAATATTTTGACTTTGATATAGTTATTAAAATTCTGGACATGCATTGTACTATTAGCTGTTTACCTATAACTTCTCAGATGAAGACTGCATAAAGTTTCTTTTTCTGTTAAGTCAGATAGCAGTAATGAATTCATATCCTTGTTTATGTTCTACTCACTTTACAAGGGAAATGTAGATTAAATTGCGTTTTGAAACAGTCCGATTAATGGAGCTTAACCACCATGTTTTCCTTTGGAGTTCTTAATGTGTTATTTAAATTTTTTTTTATTATCTTTAAGTAGTTGTACAAAGAAGTTCCCATTCTACAAAACAGTATATGAGTACAAAGTATCTGACAACATTGTCACCCATCTCTTTTAACCTATCCCTTCTCTCACTTTTTTTTTCTTTAATTGAGATTAGATGATTACATAAATTTCACATATTTCACAGTCTTGTGGAATAGTGAGTCACAAACACATTTTAATTTTCACAAGGCAAATTGTCATTATCATGGTCTATACAGTTTGTGAACTCTATGAGCTTTGACATTAAAAGTTATTTTTTCCACATCAGGTTATGTTTACATTTCTTTCCTTTTACTTAGTGTGGGCTATTCCGACTTATTCTGTTCCTCCTCCTGGCTTCCTTATTTTAAAATGTTAAAACAGATACAGTATACTTCATTGTCACAAAGAGTGAGGTGTGTACAAGTATTTAAACATTTTTGAACTCTGTATAACTAAGAAAAACTTAGTTATAATGTATTGACATAATAGTAGAAAGTTGGATCAAAGTAGATTACAAAAAAAATGTTACTTGTATATGTGATAGATGAAACTAAGTTTTGATTCACTGTATTATTTGATAAAGGACTAAAATGTAATGTTCAAATTATTAGACAAAGATGATAGCATAAATCTGCTGTCATTAAATAGTATAAAACACAGTAGTCATATGCTTATGCACCACTTGAGTACCAGTGCATTTATGTATGAAGTGGTATCTTCTACAGTATAACCCTTGGCTTTCTAGAATATGACATAGTGTTATGGGTAGCTTATCTCTTGATAACTTATAATTATCAAAATATTTAGCATTTTTATTGTTGAATTTTTTTGGAACAAAGCTAAAGTTTCTTTCTGTCCCATAGCCCACTCATCGAAACCTCTATAAACTTTGACTAGTTTGGGGAAAGCTTATTCTAAGCAATTGGTTGTTCAGATCAGAACAGATTTCTTTATTAGTAATTAGTAAGGAGGTGGTCTTCTTCCATGATAGTCTTCTGGGGTTGTAGTGATGGGGTTTTCCTTCTTGTTGTTTGTCTGTTTTTGGTACTAACAAGTATAGAAGTAAGTAGTTTCTAAATGCAAATAAAACATATTACTTTTTAGCTTCTGATTTAGAATTCTTTATAGATAATCTATTATCTGGGTCATCAAAGCTTAAAAGATTTTGCATCCTTGTTATATTTGTTATGAGGAGCCAGGACTAACCTCATAATCAAATGAATGCAGCTTTGAATGTTTCATAAGACTACAGCTAATGTCTTTATCTCTCTAGCTTTCGAACCTCTGATTTGGAGTTCAGTGGAAATTTAACCTTTTTGGACTTCTTCCCTTGGTGACTCACAGTCTCTGGAATCAATAAGGTCTGCATTACTTTACAGCACAATGTAATTCATGAGAACTGTAGAAGCCAAAAGCCAGCTAATCAGTCATTTAGAATATTAAAACAGATTAAATGTAACTTCTAGATTTATATGGATTATGTGTCATCCTTCTCCCTTTTTTGGTTAATATGTGCTTTTGTATCCCAGAAGATAAATTGCTCCAATTGGAACAAAGCACTTTGCTTTGCTAAGCTTAAAGAGTTACTGAAAGACAACTATTAGTTGAGCACTCTGTGTGCTATATTACCTATCAAATTATTTTTTATTGCAAAATACTGGCTTGTGTTTATTATTGTGTCAGAGAAGGGAGTTGGATGTTACTGATACTCAAAAATTGAAGTCCATTCAATAGGATACCTTCTGAATTGTTATAGTATCCTGTAACTCTAGCCTTTCATTTCTTTCTTTGGATCAAATAGCAGCAGAATCTATTCCCTTTATCTATTCCCTATTGCTGTGACATTGATTTCATTTTCCAGAAACCTAACTCTGTTAAAGGATGATAGTAGCTATATGTTTTAATCTCCTTTATGATTTATCTCTCTCTGTCATTTCGCTATGAAGTGTTTGTTATAGTTTGATTTGATGCCTTAATGGCTATTAATTTACATTTCTTATTCTCCAAATTATTAAGAATAAATTCTATATATTTATTTTGGGTAAACTTACATACATGTAACACCTCAAATCTGACCATGGTGGGACTAGGTAGTCTGACTTATTTAAAGATAAAAATAATAAGAATAAGTCAAAATAGAATGATAAAGCTGTTTTTCAAATTTATCTACTATTTTAATGTGTAGCCTGTAGAACAAGCAGTCAACTCACTTAGAAAGACTATGTCTGTGAGCAATACACTGTTAAATTATATGGTCTCCCAAAGATCAACTGGTCTTTCTCCTTATTAGAATTTTGCTATTGGTAAGAGAAAAGCATTCACCCATGATTTATTGTTGGAGTGATAGGTAATTAACTTTATGAGGCTTTCAGATTCTAAGCTGCCTAAACACACCCTCTTCTTTTCCCTTCCCCCCTCTCTTCCATTGAGGATTGGGCTATGTATGGGGCCTGGCACAAACTAGACAAGTGCTCTACAAAACAAACAAAAATGAGTTTTCATAAACTGCATAGTACGTGCATAACTACCACAGATGTTCCCTGATTACATGAAGAACACTATAAAAGACTTTTATATCAAGAACAACTTGCAGCATGGTAAACCACAGAATGCTTTCAAATGAAGGCACAAGTGATACATACTGATACAATACTTGCTGTTGGTTTTACTCACTTCAGCCCTGGAAAGCCCAGCTCCAAGAGCATCTAGGCCATCTCTCTCTGGGAGTAGAAAGTTCAAGGTGCTAACTGGTTAAGTAGCCTCTTTACTGTCTGCCTGTGTGATCCTTTCCTTCTTCATATTGCAGATCATTGCAGCATCAGTTCTGTGGAAGCTTTTCTTGTAGTATGGCCCTATCTCCTCTGAGATTTACCCCTTCTACAAGACCCCCTTGTAGCTATCTCTTCTGTGTTTGTTGCAACTCCTATTTGGCTATCTGTGGGGCAGACCAATGGGGCTTTCGAGATTTTGAGTATGCAGCAAGTATGATATAGGACATATCTCTTCTAATGCTCATGACTCCACCCTCCTCACTAAGTAGATGTAGTGTTCAGATTAACACTGTCAATATTTACAAGTTAAAAGACTGAAAACCAATTTTTTATTTTTTTTGGGTCCAGTTGTGGGGCCTGAACTCTGGGCCTGGGTGCTGTCCCTCAGCTCTTCAGCTCAAGGCTAGCGCTCTACCACTTGAGCCACAGCGCCACTTCTGGCTTTTTTTCTTTTTTGCTTATGTGGTGCTGAGGAATCGAACCCAGGGCCTCATGCATGCAAGGCAAGCGCGCTACCACTGAGCCACCTTCCCAGCCCATGAAAACAAAGGTTTAAATAGGGGTGTAAGCCAGTAAATGGGATCTCATCTTTAATCTGGGGATTATGATGCGTATAGTCAGTCAGTCTTTCATATACCAATTTGGCACAGAGCTGAATCAGTTGAAAATATTTCTAGAACCTTAAGTCAGTTGGAAATGATTAGGGAAAGGGGAAGATTCTTTGTAGAAACTAGTTACATAAACTAGTTAAATACAACTAGGGACCCCCAATCACTTCAAAGATTATACTTATAAATAGAAGAACTTGGAAAAATCCTGTAGAAAAAAAATGGTCTTTGTGGTCTGAAGTCTCATTTAAAGACTTGGAGAATGTACCTGCCTAATTCTGACAATCTGTGTTCCTCTGAATCCTTTGCCATTCAGTTATGTTTCCTCTTTTCACTGCTTATCTTTAATGCTGCTTTTCCTTTAACCTGTAAACTGACTCCAACTTGGATACTTTTGGTTAACTAATATGTTGATGGCCCAGTTACCAGTAAGTCTCAAGTCCAAAGGTAAGCCCCTCCCCTTTTTTAATCTGTAACTCCAGCGACCTGATATTCCATGGGTCAACTCCTGATAAGATTTTGTGTTGTGAATTTCCCTCTTTCCACAATACCTGATATTCCACTCATTTTTTGTTCATGTGCTTTTTGTTTCTCAAAAATTTTCACTGTAGCTGGGCTGCCGGTGGCTCAGGCCTGTAATCCTAGCTACTCAGGAGCCTGAGATCTGAGGATTGCGGTTCAAAGCCAGCCCAGGCAGGAAGGTCCGTGAGATTCTTATCTCCAATAAACCACTCTGAAAACCGGAAGTGGCATTGTGGCTCAAGCGGTAGAGCACTCTCCTTGAGCTGAAAAGCGCAGGGATAGCCCATGCCCAGAGTTCAAGCCCCACGACCAACCAAAAAAAAAAAACACAAAAGTTTTTACTGCTTCTAACCTTTTAATCTGGTGTACTGTTTCCCTGTACAAGTACATTGTAAAGAAAGAGTTGAACAGCTATGTATTATATCCTCCTTTTAGAAATAGTTCTGAGAAATATGCATGAAGGAAACATGCACAGCTTTGTTAAACTTTTTCTTCAGATTTACCAATAAACAGAACCTTTTTGTGTAGCAGCTTATGAGTTGCCCTGTAGTTAATAATCAGTGGAACACGTTTTGTAAAACACAGCTATAATGAGGAAGGAAGGGAGGGAGGAAATAATAAATCTTATTCATAGGCCTCATGCTATTGAATCTTAACTTATGAGCCTTTGATTCTTTTGCCAGCTTTTATGTATTTGCTCATTACTATTTTGGAACCTTATTTTCTGCATGTAACCTACAGGCCACAGTTTATCTGCTCTTTTACCTCTTTCTGTTTTTTGTTTTGTTTTGATTATTTATGGGGCTTGAACTCTGGGCCTGGGCGCTGGCCTCGAGGCCAGCGCTCTACCACTTCCGGTTTTCAGGTAGTTAATTGGAGATAAGAGTCTCCCGGACTTTCCTGCCTGGGCTGGCTTTGAATCTCGATCCTCAAATCTCAGACTCCTGAGTAGCTAAGATTACAAGCCTGAGCCACCATGCCCAGCTTCATTTCACCTCTTATTGAGGGATCTGAGGTCCTTGAAAATACACATTTTGGCAGCTTGATTTCAGTGCTTTGCTTTATTTTTTTTAAGTTTTAACAAGGGTTTGTTTTAGTATAACAAGATTAAAATAAGGAGAGAGAGAGAGAGAGAAACACTTCATGCTCCCTGTGTAGGAAGTAGGAATTAAAAACTCCTTAGTGCTTTTCATTCATCCCTTTCTCCTTACAGCAAAAGGCTTTCTACTTTTGTCAAGCTAGTTTTCTTTGTTTCATTCCAACTCATCATGTCCAAAACAGAATTAATCCTTAGAATGTGGCTCTATATCTCTTCTGGTTTTGTTCTCTGGATTTTTAGGGTCATAATGAAATTGAGTGAAGGTACAAAGATATATCCCACATTCCTTGCCTCTAAACCTTCATGACCCTCTGTATTATTAGTGCCCCCCCCCGCAAAGTGGTTCATAAACCTACATTGATATATATCATTATCATCCAAAGTCTTTTAATTGGCTTTTTTGTCAGTTGTGGGGTCTGAACTCTGGGCCTGGGCACTCCCTCAGCTTTTCAGCTCAAGGCTAGTGCTCTACCACTTGAGCCACAGTGCCACTTCTTCAGAGCATTTTAGTGTTTTCCATATTATGCCTGGTGCTCAGTGAATGTTCCTGGAATTGGTTTATGATATTCAAAGAAAGTAATCAAGTATACAGAAATGTAGGTTTTAGCCAAAATCTCTTACTGAGAGATATAAGAAGCAGTCGGTCAGGTGAAGGTTGGCCTGCTCAGATTGGTAATTGGAAAAGAGAAGGGGTTAATCCAGTAAACATAAATCCTAATACTGTTGTTCTATGTCATTTTTATCCTAAAAAGTAGTATGTAGCAATGTTTCATCTTTATATGCCATATGCTCAATCTAATGCACCAAAGTTGGTGCCCAGTGTGTATTAGCAACCTGTGATTAGACTTAAGCCAGAGGAGCCTGTGTGGTTATGCTTGTTCTCAGATTCCTGGGCTCAGCAAAGCCACACATGAAGAAGCCCATTTGCTTCTTCAGTTTCTAACATGCAAGAAAAGAATTAATGTCCCAGATGATAGATTGAGCTGAGCCTTTAATCTGTTTTTCTTGTTAGAGCTAAATGCTATGCTATCTTCATGTTTTCAGTCTTACGTAATCTATAAAGCCAAAATTATTTCAAGAAGGATATTTGACCATTTTCAAATTCAGCTTAATTTAAAATGAACCACAATCACCAAATGTAGACTAGCCGAATAAAATGTAATTCATTTCTAAGACTATAAGCAGAAAGTAGTGATTTAGTATCAATACTCATACCTTCATGTGTCTGAGAATCCCTGAATTTTTTCTGCTGAGTATTTTATTGAAGTAAAATATCAAATAGAATAAGAGCTGCACAAAAGTGCTAACCTTGAGCTGAAGAGCTGAGGGACAGCCCCCAACCCCAGAGTTCAAACAAACAAAAAGAATTAAGAGCTGTGCTTTGCAAATAATCACTAATGACATATGTAGCTATACAGATTGAAATAAAATTAAAAGTTAAGATAAAAAATTCAGTTCCTCAGTCTTACTAGCCATATATTAAATGCTCAGTAGCTTGTGGCCAGTGGACATTGCAGTAGGTTTGGTTAGATAGCACTGTACTACGTCATCTCTAAGGTTCTTATGTAACAGCTGCTGACAAGTAAATTCACCTCTCAGACAACTAATTTTTTCTAAATTTTGCATGAAATAATTGTGTTTCCAGGTACAACTTAATCAGATTTTAAAAAATACTTTCATTGTAATCTTTTTAAACTACTAATGTATTTTTATATTTCATCAGTCTGCCACCAGAGGGTGCCCTCAAAACCTTTGGGAAAATTAGATATGAGCCTTAATAAGACTGAAATTCAACTGTAATATTATTGTATATATTATAATTTGTTAGTATTATAGATGAGTTAAGAATTAAAGTAATTCTTAAGAGTTCAGAAACAGTGTGAACTATAACATTTGTTATATATGTTCCTTGAACAAATTAACTCAGTTTTGCTTCTAGGGTTAGAAAACTTTTAATTACCATTAGCTGTTTCTCTGAAATCTTATGTTGAGTTTGATTACCTGTTTTTAGTAATATGTCTACATGTTGGCTTATATGTAATAGCATCATGGTTTGGTGGAGTTAGCAAAAGTGACTGATACGACTAATAGATAGGCCATTTCCAAGTGACATCCTGAGCCAGTATTCTCTAGGGAATAATCATTCACCATAACAGTTTTGAGAAGTGATTTTCTTTTTGGAGACAGAGAATAACTAGGGAATATGACTATGCTTTGACCTTTTTAAGCTGATAATACATATGTATTTTATTGTTAGCATGAAATAGATAATGATTCTACCGTGAATAGTATTTAGAGAAGAGCATCTTTCAAGTTTTATAAACCTATACAATTCTTTATGGTTAATGAAATTTGTGTTGGAAACTGTCTGTTTGTGATTAGAGGCATAATTTGTTTCAAGAACTACATGAGGATATTTTTCCTAAACTGATTGTGTTCCCATTTAGTTGGTAATTATCTGGAATTAGGAAGACATAATAGTAAAATTCCATCCCATCTACAAAAGCTTGTGAATATTAAGTCTCTGATAGCTTGTTTTCTGTGAGAAATTAGGATCAATATGAAACTGTCTTTAGAAGCAGCTGTGATTAGGAGAGGTCTGAAATGGGGGTGAGTAGAATTGTGAGGACTAGTAGATCTCTTTCTCTTTTCAGTTCTTTCCTATCTTGGTAGTGGGAATGCAGGTAAGAATAAGGGAAAGCTAATGAGGGCCATGTGGCAGCAAAGCTTCTTTCATTTGACTCTAAATAAGAAAAGTTAAGTAACAAAGACACAACTTTTTTAAAGAGAGAAAGAGGAAGAACATTGAGAATCATGAATGAGGTGATTGAACAGCTGAATAACAGAGAAACAGATAGCAGAGAAAAGTAGAATATAGTCTGCAGTTCTGTCAACAAAGATTAGGTGAAGTTTAAGTCACCATAAGATACGACAAATGGCAACTGACTAGTAGATCTAGTTGGAAAATAACTCACAAGCTTTATACCTTGTAGGTAGATGGTGACTGATTTTGCATGGCAAGCTAGCATTGGAGAAGACATACAGTCAGTCTTGTGCACCATATCTCTTAAGTGCCAGGTACACTTTGTGAAAGAGGTCTGTTGATTGAGAGTGAGCTACTTTGAATACCTGGAAGCCAGGAACAGTCACAGTTCAGGAAGCCAGTTCCCTGTCCCCTAAGATACAGGTGAATATTTGACTACTGAGCTATACCATCACTCTTAATGAGAAACTGCACCTCCACATTGGGCACTACCCAGTTCATGTGAATATTGAACATTACCTCTGAAAGACTACAGTGATTAAAACTTCAACCATCATGATCACAGATAAACAAATCCCAACAAGAAAGACAGAAATTGGGAAAAACTAGAAACATGATTTCTTCAAAAATAGTATTTTATAATAATGTACTCTAAAGATAGTAAAATGATTATTTTTTTTAAATGCCTGTCCTAGGGCCCCAACTCAGGGCCTGTGTGTTGTCCTTGAGCTTTTATGCTCAAGGCTAGTACTCTACCACTTCAGCTACAGCTTCTACAGGTCCATATCTGGATATTTGGTAATTGGAGATAAGAGTCTCACAGGCTTTCCAACCTGGGCTGGCTTTGAAAACCATGATCCTCAGATCTCAGCTTCCTCTGAGTAGCTAAGATTACAGACATGAGGCACCAGTGCTCAGCTAAAGTGATGAAATCTGAAAAGAATGATCATAAGAATGGCCAGATTTAAAGGATATGAATAAACGCTTGAATAAATTCAAAGACGAAACCTGAATGAAATTAGAAAGAAATGCAGGATCTCAGTATAAAATTTAATAAAATCACAGAAGTCCTGAAAAAAGAATCAAATTGAAGTTTTAGAAATGAAGAGTTCATTAAGTCAAATAAAAAAAAAATCTCATTTGAAGGCTTCAGCAATAGACTGGATCAAATTTAGGACAGAATATTAGGTCTTGAATGCAAGAGTTGAATTAGAACATTTACACAGAGTACAAACAAAACATACACAACCTTTGAGACTTTCTTAAAAGATCAAAGCCTTCATGATTATATAAGAATAGATGTAAAAGCTAGGAAAACATAGCCATGAAAATAATAGTAGAGGGGCTGGGAAGGTGGCTCAGTGGTAGAGTGCTTGCCTTGCATGCATGAGGCCTGGGTTTGTTTCCTCAGCACACATAAGCAGAAAAAGCCAGAAGTGGTGTTGTGGCTCAAGTGGTAGAGCGCTAGCCTTGAGCTGAAGAGCTGAGGGACAGCACCCAGGCCCAGAGTTCAAGCCCCACGACCGACAAAAGGAAAGAAAGAAGGAAGGGAGGGAGGGAGCTAGGGAGGGAGGGAAGGAATAGTAGAAATTTTCCTAATGCTTTGGAAAGAGACATTCGTCACTGTTCAGGAGCTTTTTCATATTCCAAACATGCAAAACTAAAAAAGAATCTATATAATAGTGTAGTTAAAACATTAAATATACAGAACTAGGAAGCTGAAGCACTAAGTTGTATATGAAGGCAGCCCCATCAGAATAACAGCAGATATCAGAAGCTCTAAAAGCAAAGAAGTCATGGAATGATGTACTTCAAACTCTCAAACTACCAAGTTAGATTACTGTATGCAATAATGGTATTCTTTTTTTGGGGGTGGGGGGTTCCAGTCGTGGGGCCTGAACTCTGGGCCTGGGCGCTGTCCCTCAGCTCTTCAGCTCAAGGCTTGCGCTCTACCACTTGAACCACAGCACCACTTCCAGCTTTTTTCTTTTTTGCTTATGTTGTGCTGAGGAATCGAACCCAGGGCCTTATGCATGCAAGGCAAGCGCTCTACCACTGAGCCACCTTCCCAGCCCCTGGTATTCTTTTTTTTTTAATTTGTATTTGTTATATATGTTTTTAAATATCTTTATTGTAAAGATACTGTACAGAGGGGTTACAGTTACATGAGTAAGGTAATGAGTTCATTTCCTATCTAGCATTGTTCCCCCCCTCTTTTGTTTTTCCCCTAACATCCCTTCCCTCCCCAACTCCTCATTGTTACAATGGGTCAGCCTGTATCCTTGTTTCAGCATTTTGTTATTTCCCTTCCTCTCCCCAAATTAGAAAAATGTATATACAGGATGCAGGGCACTGGAATCAAATACAGTGAAAACATGGGGGAAGAACATACGAAAGAAACAAAAATCACATAAGAATCACATAGTACAAAAAAAACCCCACATAGTATATTATAAGTACATTAAAAACAACAGCAACAAAGATAAAACCTCTTGTTTCCCTATCTTGGGAATGGTATTCTTTTTAACTGAAGGGGAAATAAAAACTTTCCATGATAAAAACTAAAAGAACTTATGGTCACTAAATCATCACTGCAGAAGATACTTAGAGGAAACTTGCACAAAAAGGTCAAAAGCTATGTACATATGACCAGCGAAGATGATGTTAAGCTAAATGAACTCCAAGATAGGAACACAAATGTTTTTTTTTCCTTTCTTGCTATTGTTTCTAATGTAGTTATAAGGTACTACGTGATTTTTTTTTTGTTGCTTTGTATGTTTTTACTGTATTTGATGTTGGTATAATTTGGGGAGGGGAAGGGAAAAAATAAAATGTTTAAATAGGAATACAGATTGACCCATTGTAACAGTGAGATGACAAGACACTATGTTGAAAATGAGCTTCACAATTTAGGTGGAGGCGGGGGAGAGTGTAGTTGTGGAAGTGGGAGGGAAGGGATGGTAGGAGAAAAACAAAGGAGGCAATACTGCTTGATAAGAAATGCACTCATTACCTTGCTCATGTAACTGTAACCTACACAGAGAATAGGAAGATTAAACACAACCTAAAGTGCAGGGAAAACTAAGATGAGACAATAAACAAATGATGTATTGGATTTAAAAACAAAACAAAAACACCCAATTGTTATATATAGGAAATGCTCCTCCATTAAAAGGCAAAAACATGCTTTTAAAGTACAAGGATGGAAAAAGAGTTTCCAAGTAGATGGCCTCCCAAAACAAATAGGAGTTACTACTCATATCTGGCAAAGCAGAATTCAGACCAAAATTAAAACACAAAGAATTTCACTTCATATCAATAAAGGAAACAGTTTATCAAGAGGATATAATAACTTTATACATAGACATACAAGGGTGTTTAGTTTCTGTTATTCATCATAGTGCTTGAATTCTTAGCCAGAGCAGTAAAGCAAGAGAAAGAAAGCAAAAGGATTCAAATAAGAAAGGAAGAAGTTAAATTACCCTATTTGCAGATGCTGTGATACTATACTTAAAGACCTTTAAAACTTAGATCTGTTAAACACTTTTGGGAAAGTAGCAGATACAAAATTAACAGAAAAGAACAACATTTCTATTTACTAATTTTAAGCAGACTGAGAAAGAAACCAAAAAAACAATTTCATTCATAGTAGCCTCAGAAAAGAAAAAAAAAATCCTACAGATACACTGAACTAAAAAGGCAAAAGAGCTTACAGTGAGAACTAAGACATTAGAAAATGAAAAGACTTCCTCTGCTTTTATAAGTTGGCAGAATTAATAGTGAAAAAAAGCTGTTCTACTAAAAGCTACAGATACTGTGCAATTTCTATCAGAATCTCAGTGTCAGGAAGAGAAAAGTAAATCTTAAAATTCACCTAGCAGCTTATAAGTTCCTGAATAGGCAAAGAAGTACTGAGAATTCAGAGCAATGCTGGAGGTATTGCAATGACTGCTTTCACAGTACACAGCATATTACAGAGTCAGAGGAGCTGGACCTGCCCAGAAGCAAGCATGTACACCAGTGGAACAGAATAGATCCCAAGTAAGCCTACATAGCTGTAGCCGTACAATTTTTAACAAAGGTGCCAAAAGTACGTATGTAAGAAGAGAGCCTCTTTAACAGATGGGATTGGGAGAATAAGGTATTCTTATGTGAGAGACTGAAACTAGATCACCATGTCACTCTGTACAAAAATCAATTCAAAATGGATCAAATCCCTTAATTCAAGACCTGAATGTATTCCAATAACTCAGAAATAAGAGGAAGAATTGACAAATGGGATTGCATCAAATGAAAAGGTTTCTTCACAGCAAAGGAAACGTTTACCAGAATGAAGAGACAGCCTATAAAATTGAAAGGAATATCTGCAAGCTATTTAAGGGTCAAGTAGTCAATACCAAGAATATATAAATTAAACATCAAAATGACAAATAATTTTATAAATTAATTGACAGTTCTCAAAAGAAGTCAAATGGCCAATAAATTAGTGAGAAAATGTTTGGCATTCTAGCCATAAATGAAATGCAAATAAAGAATTACATTGAGACTGCATCTCACCCCAATCATAATAGCTATCACGAAGGAAACAAATACTGACACGGCTATGAGGGGAAAAGGACCTGGATGGAATGTAAATTAGCCACTGTGCAAATCTGTATGGAGATTGTAGTAAAAACTAAAAATAGACCTACCTTCTGACCTTGTCACAACTCTCTTGGGCAGATATCTGAAAGAATGCAAATTCACATAAGAGAGTCTGCATTCTCATTTTTATAGCAGCAATATTTACAATAGCTAATCAATAGAATCAGCTTAAATGTCCATGAACTAATGGATAAAGAAAAATAGGGTATGCATACAATAGAGGATTATTCAGTCATAGGGATGTACAAAATAATGTTACTTGCTCAAGAATGAATGTAATTTATTTTTATTATACATATTAATATCGATAGCATAACAATATGCAAATTACGTGATTATATTATTATATAACATTGTTGTATTGCATTAATATATTAATATTATGAATTATCTTAGTATAATTCATAGTTAACATCTTAAGCAATATAAGCCAGACTCAGAAAGATAAATAACACATATCTTCTTTCATGTGAGGAGTCTACACTTGGGAAAAGAAAAATGATGACATGAAAGTGTAAAGGGTAGTATTTGAGGGAAGAACCAATGAGAAAAGGGGATAGCAGAAAGAAGAGGTGGTTGAATATGACCAAAGTACTGTTAAATATAGTAGGGTAATAGAACGCATTAAAAATGTAAGAAAATGGAGATAAAAAATAGTGAGGAGTTGGGTGGGTATCTGTAATACTAGCTACTCAGGCTGAGATCAGAGGATTGTGACTTGAAGCTAGCTTAGACAAAAAAGTCTGAAACTCTTTATTTTTATTTTTTTTAGCCAGCCCTGGGGCTTGAACTCAGGGCTTAGGCATTGTCCCTGAGCTTATTTTGCTCAAGGCTAGCTAGCATTCTAACACTTGCATCACATGCCCCTTCTGGCTTTTTCTGTTCATGTGGTACTGAGGAATCGAACCCAGGCTTCGTGCATGCTAGGCAAGTGCTTTACCACTAAGCCACCTTCACAGCCCCTGTGAAACTCTTATCTACTATTAATAAACTACAAAACGAGGTTGTGGAGATGTGGCTCAAGTGGTAACGTGCTAACCTTGAGCAAAACGCAGTTCAGGGACAGCACCCAAGCCCTGAATTCAAATCCCAGGACCAGCACAAACACAAAAAATAATAGGTATATATGATCAAAATACATTACATATGTATATGGAAATACTACAGTGAAACCCCTTTGTACATAGATACATAGTGATAGAAAAGAACAAAAGGAGGCTCCATCATTTCATACTCTTTCCTGTTTGCTTACCAGCAAATGGGAAGAAAATAGTGTCTATAGCAGCTTTACCTTATTACATATCAAACAAATACTTTTTAAGTTGTGGGTCTTGAACTCAGGCCATGGACGCTGTCTTTGAAACTATGTTTTCAAGGCTAGTGCTCTACTGCTTGAGCCACAGCACCACTTCTGGTTTTTGACTGGTTAATTGGAGAACAGGAGTCTCATGGGGACTATTCTGCCCAGGCGGCTTCAAACCATGGTCTCAGATCTTAGTCTCCTGAGTAGCTAGGATTACAGGTGTGAGCCATCAGTGCCCAGCTTAGAGCAACTACTTTAAAGTGTATCTGTATCTCATTTATCTGTAAAACATAGTTGGTGGGGTTTTTTTTAATGTTTACAGCGAGCTCTGATTTTTTATTAGAATTTCCAAGATTGAATCAGAACCCTTTCAAAATTTTCACAGGAAATTTTTTAAATAGCATTTTGAAAAGGAAAATCAAAATTAAAAGCAAGTAGGGAGAAAAAAACTTTTGCCGGGTTTTTCTTTGTTCACTGTACTGAGCCTGAGAGCTCTTGACCTTTCACATCACCTGTTTACTGCCCCCACATTAATTTTGATGCCATAAGGTAAAAATTTTAACCAGTCTTATTTAGGTACAGTTCATTTAGGTAACAATTCATTTGTGAAATGTGCTTTTGTAAATATGAAAAGATTAGACTTTCTGTTTTCTGAAAATGAATGTTCTTCATTAAAATTTGGCAAACATTTCATTGAAGCCACAATTGTCATGGGTGATGCACATGAGAGGTCATCCTGTAGCTAGCTGTCAGACTTTCATGAGCCTTCAGAAATTAAGGGGAATAAGTGAGATTGTTTTCTTGTAAGCTGTCATAGTCTTTTCTTCAAAGTGTCAGGCCAGAGTCGTGCACATATAACTGTTAGAAACCTTCTCTAGCTAGTATTTTACTCTTACATTCTTTAGTGCTATATTTTTTCTTTTCCTTTAATGTTTAGTTTGTCACACAAAGCATGTATGAAGAATAAGTAGATTTGAAAGGTCTTTAAGAGTTTGAATTACTTTTAAATTTTGAAATAAGAATTTGTTTCATCTTAGGAAATGATAGTAGAATCTCTAGTATTCTTAAGGTATATTATAGAAAATAATATGGATATGCAGTTAACTTTTTTAGAGACCACAGTAGTGATTTTGCTAACCGTAGAGATTCTGGGGTCAATGGAAAGGATGATTTCCAGAATCCTCTGTAAGGCTGAACTTTGAGCAATCAGTTAATTGTGGCTGAAACCTTTAGTTAATTGACTAGATACTTTTCTTAAAAGGGTTACAATACAAACATCACAGCTTTTGGCCTAGCAAATCAACTGTAAATGTCTTAAAAGGGACCCCTATGGGCTGGGAAGGTGGCTCAGTAATAGAGTGCTTGCCTTGCAGGGGTGAGACCCTGTGTTCAATTCCTCAGCACCACATTAACAGAAAAAGCCAGAGTGGTACTGTGGCTCAAGTGGTAGAGCACTAGCCTTGAAGAGCTGAAGAGCTGAGGGACAGCGCCTAGGCCCAGAGTTCAAGCCCCACGACCAACCAAAAAAGTTGGGGGGGGGACTTCTAGAAAGGGCTACAAAGCATGTCCAAAAGTAATCACAACAGGAAGCTGTTAATCTTAAGTACCTTGTGAAAAAAGTATACCAAGAAACAGGAGTGGGGGCAGGGTAAGGAAGAGAGAGGGAGAGAGAGAACTTTGAGGTAAGGTGTTATTACAGCGAGATATCAAAAATTATATAAATTTTACAGTAGAGCAAGGATATTCCAGTCACAGTGCAGATCATATCTATCTGGAAGTACAGGTAGGTATTAAGAAGAACAAATTTCTGAATTGCCAAGTGTGTAAAATGTCTGTAATAGTGTATGTGTATTTACACACCCATATATACATATACAGAGAGAATTTATGTAAATAAGACTAGATAAGTTTCTAAGGCTTTCTTGCTAGACTTAATTCACGGACTTTATATTCTATTGAAAAGGCAATGTCAAGTCATAGAAAGCTTTCAGATGGAGCAGAACCACCAGGTTGTACTTAGGCAGAACCTGAAGGTGGGTTAGCATCATGGCATCAGGTGGGTTATGGTAGAATTCCTGGTGAGACTATGAGGGGCCAAGTCAAAGTTTCTTAATAGTAAGAAGAGGAAATGACTGAGTTACTGCTGGGTAAATCATTGGCACTTAGTAGTAAATTGATACAGGGATGATAAAAGGCAGGGGAGGCTCCAGAAAGATGAATTACTGGCCATTACCTAATAGAATGTTATATTTGTATATGAATCTGGAGGTTTTTAAATTCATAAAACATTACTATATAGAATCTCTCCTACTAACTCTGAGAGTTAAGGATAACAGTAGAATTATGGATGAGAAAGTGAAAATTTTGGGATAGTTCAATGTTAATACAGAGCCTATTAATGTAAAGATATGGGTCTGTAACTGTAGACTTCCAGTCTTTGGTCAATGAATTTATAAAGTGTTTTGGCCTTCATGAATTTGGAAGAAAAGCCCTGGCATGTAGTCTCAGGATCTGCCATTAAGTTTTTGAATATGAGCAAAGTGCTATATCACTTCTTTGGACTTTAGTTTCTCCAGATCTCTTTAACTTTTGAACTTTTGTTTCTTCAGTGCTACTTTTAGTCCACTGTCACTAACTCTTCCCCCCCACCCCCCACAGTTCTGAGGCTTCTGCCACATAGCTTCATGGTAGTCTAATGTTTCTACCCAGCAAATGTAAATGAGCACTGTACTTGTTAATGGGGGTACAAGATGTTTTAAACCCAATCTTTGCATTTTCAGTCTTTCACAGATTAGAAGAGAAGAAAATGTGTACAATAATTATAACAAACTACAGTAAATGCTCTTACAGGAATGTGTAGTTGATTATAGATTCACAGAAAAAGGAGCCATTAGCCAAGCCAGAGAGGGCTTTAAAGGGAAGTGTGAATGGAGCCTTCAGATTTAATTGGTAGTTTAGTAGTAGTAAAAGGCAGAGGTAAAATAAAAGCATCACCATCATAATATAGATAGATCTTTTCATTTTACTAGTGAGGAAGCAGATTCAAAAGGGTTGTGATTTCATCAAAGTGATAAAGCCAGTAAGGCAAAGCAGGGAACTGGGAATGGTTGACCATCACTCAAGGCATAAACATAAAGAGGGAGAAGAACCAAGGTTTAAGCAGTGCAAGCATACTCTTTATTTCAGACATTAAAAGAAAAAGAAAACTGGTAGTTTCAGGATAGCAAAGGGCATGTGAGAGACAGTGGAGGGGTAGCTAGTAAATATGCGCAGTTGTAATAGTTTACTCTATAGGCCTAAATATTTCCTCTGGCTAATTTTTAAAGTTTAGAGAAGCTATCCACTGATTTGAGAAAATGAAGGAGTGAACACAGAACTTGTGTATAAAGTCATCAGACCTTGGATGCTACTGTGTGACACAAATTGAAGAAAACTGGGTAACAGGTATACTGGACTTCTATATTTGAATATCCTATGAATCTGTGATTAGTTCAAAATACAAAAATTAAAAGGCAAAGGCTTAATTATAAGCAGGAACAGTTTGGATGTGGTAAATGACTGCATTTACACATAGGAAAGCAACTATCTTTTATTTCTACCTCTGAAATAGTCTTGTATGAATGTATGACTTTTTAAATTTAGTGTTTGTTTTTCTCAGCTTTAAAGAGGTTTGTGAAGTAGTAACCTTTTAACTACTCTGAACTCCCCTGTGTTGGCCCCACTTTGAGAAATTAAGATTTAGTTTTTGCTTAGATTTCTCTATCACCACTAACATATGTCTTATTTCTGCCTCTTTATTTTCTTACTATAATTGACAGATTCACTTCAGTAATAGCAATATTCTCTTTTATTTTAGCTATAACTTTCTACTTCTGAGCAACTTATTCTAAAAAAACAAATCTTGTTTTCACTTGCTTGTAGAAATGAGAACTTTGTCAAAAACAAACCACAAATGTCATCTTTGTGGTGCTTCAAATAATGATATGGGTATTGTAGTTTTAACTCCCAATTGTATTCAGAAAAGAAAAATTCTACAGTTACAAGAAATCTCATTGTTTTCTATTGTTTGTATTCTTCAAAGTAATTAGTATAGGTTTTATAGTGATGACTTTAAGTTATAAACCGCTGAAATTATTTATGGGTCCTTAAGGGGTTCTGAGAGAGTTGATTGTTGCTATTAGTTGGTGTAGCCAAAGTAGAATGTACTGTTTTTCTTTCATAAGTATTGTATTTGATTGTAAACGTTGACATGAGATATTTGTATGAGAAAGAGGAGAGATGGTAGGGAGGGGAGGAGACTAGGTATGGAACCTAGGAACTCTTGCATGCTAGGCAGATGCTGTAGAACACCCCTTAATGAATGCAGGAAATATTTGATTGGTTTCTTAGGGCCTTAAAGTGAGGTGAAGTGTGTGTGTGTCTATGTGTGTATGAAATTTTCAGTATATTGGTTTAACTTTCCTGGGTGATGGTGGTATGATCCCAAGAAATAGGTTCTTAATTTTATAACAATGATTTTCCATTGGTTACTATTCATTAATCATTATTATTTCATATAATGTTTTATTGGTTTTCAGGTACTTGAAGAAGCAGAAGCTCAGCATTTATATCAGTCTATTTTGCCTGATATGGTGAAAATTGCGCTCTGTCTACCAAATATTTGCACCCAGGTTAGTGAAATAAAACTTTCCTGAGGCTCACCGTTTAATTTCCTTTGAACTCTGATGACCTAGATGGAGGGGGAGTAGGGCAAGGGAAGGATGGAGAGAGGGAAAGGTTTTGCCAAAGAGTATGATAACTTTGCTATGTTAAATATCGGAGGCGTGGGGCTGGGAAGGTAGCTCAGTGGTAGAGCGCTTGCCTTGCATGCATGAGGCCCTGGGTTTGGTTCCTATGCACCATATAAGCAGAAAAAGCCAGAAGTGGTGTTGTGGCTCAAGTAGTAGAGCGCTAACCTTGAGCTGAAGAGCTGAGGGACAGGTCCCAGGCCCACAGTTCAGGCACCACGACTGGACCCCCGCCCCCCCAAAAAAAAGAAAAGATTGGAGGCTAGAAAGAATGCCGCCAAGGACATTAAGAAAGTAGCATTCAGTTTCTGAGCTTCATTTTTCCACTATTGAAGTTTGTTTACTCAGGTTTTTCCTCTTTTTGTTTAAACAATCTGTCTTTTTTAAAGTGTGGTCATTATTGAAAACATCCTAATGGATCTGGGATTTTGTTTTTAAAATGGTTCAGTAGTGCTGGGTGCTGGTGGCTCACGACTGTAATCCTAGCCACTCAGGAGACTGAGATCTGAGGATCATGGTTCAAAGCCAGCCTGAGCAGGAAAGTCTGTGAAACTCTTATCTCCAATAAACGACCAGAAAACCGGAAGTGGCGCTATAGCTCAAGTGGTAGAACGCTAGCCTTGAGCTGAAGAGCTGAGGGCCAGCGCTCAGGCCCAGAGTTCAAGCCTGATGACTGACCAAAAAAAAAAAAAAAAATGGCTCAGTAGTATCTATTCCTTCCTAACTCTCCTCCAAAGAAATGTGTTTTTTTCTTTCCTTTTTAAAAATTTTATTGTATAAGTGGTGTACAGAGGGTTACAGTTAATATGAGTCAGGTAATGAGAATACTTCCTTTTGAACACTGTCTCCCTTAATTCTCTTCCAGTTTTTTCCCTCCCAACTGTTCCTTCCCCCAAAGTTGTATAGTTCATTTCAAACATAGTGTCTAGTGGGTTTTACTGCTGAAATGGTTCATCCTTTGTCCCACAGTTTCTCTGTTTCACCTTCCCTTCCCCAAATCAGATAAACTTACATATAAGACCAAAGGTACAGAAATCAAAAAGGGAAGAGATGTATTTTTTTGCAAATGAGTTCATAATGCTTTCTTATTTGTAAAAATAACAAGAATATTGTATTACTTCAGTTTAGACTACAGTAAATATATTTTGCTACTTAACAAATAACATTAAATTTATTTACCAGCGTCCTCACCATGAGCCTCTCTATCGGCTGATTGGATATCCTTGTGACTTGGTAGCTAACTTTCCCAGTATAAGCAAGCCAAGGGAGGTAGTTCAGAAGTACAGTAGGTTATGAGCACATCTTTTAAGGCTGCCAGTGTCACTTACTCTATCTTTCTACCTATAGGAAAATAGTCATCAGTATACCCAGGAGAAAGGAATTTGGCTCTGCCTCTTTTTCTGTTCAGTCAAATGTCCCCCCACACCTACATCCTGACTTGAACTCAGCCAGGGCACAGTCCTTGAGCTCCTCAAGGCTAGTGCTCTACCATGCACTTCCAGCTTTTTCTATGATTTATGATTTAATTGGAGATAAGAATCTCACTTTCCTGCCTGGGCTGGCTTTGAACTTCAATCCTCAGATCTCAGCCTCCTGAGTAGCTAGGATTACAGGCATGAGCCACCAGAGCTTGGCTCACTTAAATGTTTGTTTTGTTTGTTTGTTTTTTTGAGTTCAGCAAGTAGTTTGATGGCATTTAGCCTTTGGGCAAAGATGACTTAATCTTCTCATCCTTTCATGCTTTTGGAGAAAACCTTTCCATAAATTACTTAGGGGGGGAGGGGAAATTTGCTCAAAATCATTTAAGCTTCTTTGTTATTATCTTTAAGTAGATGTACAAAGGGGTTTCCATTCAGTATGTCCCCAACCCATACCCATCCCCTCAAGTTACTTCGCTATATTTTCACATATGTGCACTGAATATAAGGACTGTATTTGCCCATCTTTTCTCTCTGTCTACTCCCCTCCCCTGCAAAAAAAAATGAAATTTATAAACTTTAAATCTCTTGATAGAACCCACATCAGATTCATTGCTCTCCACATTATTTTTTTTTAAACAAAGTTGTAGGTTGGCCAGAACTTAATTTTCCCTACCACATCTGGCTCAATAACATCTCGGTTCTGTGCTCTTTTTTTTTTTTTTCTGAAAAGTCAAGGTTAAGGTTTCAATTAGAGATCAAAATACATTTTTGACAAGTTGTATATTTAGTTAGTTACTATATTAAAGCATTCTAGGCCAAATCGAAAAGGTAACTTTAGATTTATATAAGGAAAAAAATCAAAGGAAACAAATGTTGGGATGTTTTAAAATACCTTGGTTCATAGTAACCAGTCTCTTACTTTATCTAGCTGAGTGTTTGCCAGTAAGATTTGTATTTCAAGTTCATTAAGGTTGGAATATTATTCATTAAAATTGAAAGTAATTTTCCTGGGTAATTTCTCACTAAAACCAAGTATTAGGCTGCTTTAAGCCATTGATACCCTGTCATCTTTTCTAACCTCGTTGCTAGCTTCTGAATAAATATTTAGGATAGGAAGAGAGTTCCATATTTGCTTTCTTACAAATGGCAATTACTAAGGCCTGAAAGAATGCGAGATTTTGGAAGTTTTACCTTTTGGTTGTTTATTTCTTTTTAAATTTTTGTAAGAGAACTAGAAAATTGAATTGTAACTTTAATCTTTTATTGTACTATTAATATGTACTTTCCTATTGCTGAGAGAAATTATGATTTTGTTTAGTCTTACCTTTCCTCAAGTACCTTTTGGATATTAGAGGGTTTTTTTTTGGGTCCGGTTGTGGGGCCTGAACTCTGGGCCTGGGCACTGTCCCTCAGTTCTTCAGCTCAAGGCTAGCGCTCTACCACTTGAGCCACAGTGCCACTTCCGGCTTTTTTCTTTTTGCTTATGTGGTGCTGAGGAATCGAACCCAGGGCCTCAGGCATGCAAGGCAAGCGCTCTACCACTGAGCCACCTTCCCAACCCTAGAGGTTTTATCAGGGCAGTTCTCTCTGCAGTTTGCTTGGGATTTGTGCAGACACTCAGCAGTCTTGGTTCTAGATATTGCTGAAAGAGAAAAGAGAAATATCTCTAAATGTTATAGAGAGGTATTTTTTTGTTCTTGACAACACGTGATTGAACTCAGAGACTTGAGCTTGTTAGACTACTGCTCTACCACTTGAGCCATGCCAGTATTTTTGCTTTTAGCTTATTTTCCAAATGGAGTTTTTGCCTGGAGCCAATATTAACCATACTCCTCTTACCTCCCTTTCCTGTGTAGCTGGAATTATACATGTGTGCCACCATCTACCTGTAGTGAGCATTTTGAAATTTAAACAAACTGGCATGACAGTTGGTTTTTTGTTTCACAAGCCTGTCTTTAAAACCACAGTTTAGCTGGGCACCGGTGGCTCACAGCTATAATCCTAGCTACTCAGGAAGCTGAAATCGAGGACCGCAGTTCAAAACCAGCCTGGGCAGGAAAGTCTATGAGACTCTTCAATAAACCACCAAAAACCCGGAAGTGGTGCTGTAGCTTAAGTGGTGGAATGCTAGCCTTGAGCTGAAGAGCTCAGGGACAGCAACCAGGCCCACAGTTCAAGCCCCATGACAGACAAAAGCAAACAAACAAAAAAACACCACAGTTTAGACACAAGAGATAGATTAAAATCCACTGAACACAATATTCAGGTCCTATGGATTGTACTGACTATACAGTTAAGTGAATTTGGGTTTGGTAAATAGAAAACATTTTAGAAATAACAGATTTGAGGCCTGGGAATGTGGCTTAGTGACAGAGTGCTTGCCTAGCATACATGAAGTGCTGGGTTCCATTCCTCAGTGCCACATAAACAGAAAAAGCTAGAGGTGGCGCTATGGCTCAAGTGGTAGAGTAATATGCCCAGGCCCTGAGTTTAAGTGCCAGGACTAGAAAAGAAAGAAAAAGAAATGAAAGAAGTCCTGTATTTTCCCTGTCATGGAATGTTTGATTATTTAGGAAATGCTTATCTTCAGCAAGTTATATGTAAGTCTATGTGGCATTTTTCACATATTCCAATAATTGGTCTAATAAAATCAGATTTAGATCTCAAGCTGCCAATGTACAGTGTGATTCAGAATATGAGGAAAATATTTATTGAACTGTTCACCTTAGATCATCTTATTAATGACTAAGAAATGCTCTGTCCAACTATTTTTAATTATAAGGACAATTTAATATAAGCAATAATCTAAATTCAGTGTGATAGTTCTATGTTTCATCTTTTAATTTTTCATTGCATGACTAATCTATTTCTGTTTAATTTATAATTTTGTGTTTTACTACTGATATTTTGTGTCCTCTCCATGATCACTATTATTGATTAGAAATCTGTACTTTATCAAACAAGGACATTTTTTCAATCAGGCCTGATAAGCAGCCCTTGAGTTTAATAATATTGCTGACATAGGATTAAAGAGTGGCATGATATTATTCCTGCCTTAATTGAGCAAATGCAATTTGGTGCCTCTGCTTTCAGAATTACTAAACTAATTATTGCTCTTCTCGTCTATATTTTTTGTTTCCCCCATCAGCCAATACCACTTCTGAAGCAGAAGATGAATCATTCCATTACAATGTCACAGGAACAGATTGCCAGTCTTTTAGCCAATGCTTTTTTCTGCACATTTCCCCGCCGAAATGCTAAGATGAAATCGGAATATTCTAGTTACCCAGACATTAACTTCAATCGGTATGTTTCCAGAAATCACTTGTTTTGCACTGGAATGGAGAATGGTGGAAGAAACTAATAGATTTTTTTAATTATTTGCCAATACTAAGCACTTTATATATATCTTTACTGTTATTTCAGTGATGTTTTTACCATTTTCCAGGCAAGGTAGTTAAAGTTCATGAAAGTAAAGAACTGATTGGGATCCAGAGCCCTGTAAGTCACAGAACTAAGATTCTATCTTAGTTATTCCAGTGCTTTGTTGTTCCATCTTTAGATTGTCCTTCAAACACTCATAGTTCCATCAGCCTCTAGTTTGACTGTCATGGAAATATTTGTTGTACATTATGTTCTTTATATATTGAAATAATGTGACATTGGGAGGACAAGTCCTTTCTATAAGGATCTCAAAATGTGAAAGTATTAAAATCTAAGGCTTCAAAAATATGTCAAAAGTGAAAACTACAAAGTGATGGATATTTATAGACCTGATTAATTTATCAAAGGAGTATTTCTTTTTTAATATTTTTATTGTAAAGATACTGTACAGAGGGGTTACAGTTACATGAGTAAGGTAATGAGTTCATTTCCTATCAAGCATTGTTACCCCCTCCTTTGTTTTTCTCCTACCATCTCTTCCCTGCCCACCTCCACAATTCCTCCCTCCCCAGCCCCCCTGGGAAGTTGTAAAGTTCATTTTCAACATAGTATCTTGTACATCTCATTGCTACAATGAATCAACCTGTATCTTTATTTCAGCATTTTGTTATTTCCCTTCCCCACCCCAAATTAGAAAAATGTATATACAAGATGATGCAGGGCACCAGAATCAAATATAATGAAAACAGGGGTTATACTATGGGGGAAGAACATACAAAAGAAACAAAAAAAAATCACATAGTACATTATAAGTATATTAAAAACAACAACAAGAAAGATAAAACCTCTTGTGTCCCTATCTTGGGGTTAATTTTATTTAGCATCATCTTATATGGTCATATGTACATAGCTTTTGACCTTTTCTGCTTGTCCTACACTTATACTAATTATTGCAAGTAACCATGGGACCTTTGTTTCTTTGGGCCTGGCTTACTTCACCTAATATTTTTTCCAAGTCTTTCCATTTCCTAACATATGGGGTGATGTCATTCTTTCTGATGGAGGCATAGAATTCCATTGTATATATTTACCACATTTTCTACTCATCTACTGAGGGGCATCTGGGTTGGTTCCATATCTTTGCTATGGTAAATAATGCTGCGATAAACATAGTTGAGCTTTAATATGGCCTTGTTTGTGATCATTTGGGTAAATGCCCAAAAGTGGGATTGCTGGGTTCTAGGGGAGCTCTATGTGTAGTCTATGTGTAGTCTTTTGAGGAACCTCCATACTGCTTTCCAGAGTGGTTGAACAAGTTTACATTCCTACCAGCATTGCAGTAGGGTTCCCAAAGGAGTATTTCAAATTATTGTCTACATTAATACACCATAAACATTTTGAAGATTATAGATTCCATCCATTTTTCCATAATCTACACAAATGAAAGCATTGAAATGCCTCTTCTTGGCAAATGAATAGCATATTTTTCCTTCTTTCCCTTCAGTCACCAATGCTTTTTCTCCCAACTTGTATTTCTTTTTTCACTTGAGGATATCTTTATGGGTCTATATATGCTCCTTTTGTCTGTAGGTTTGTATAATGCCTACCTCCACCACCTCTAATCATCCATCTGATGACTTTGAGGGTAGGTTAGTATAGCAGTGTTTAGTCAGCCAGCCTCAATACTTAAAACTATTTAGTTTCACTTGTTAGAGATCTTGGATTTCAGTTCTTCAGAGGTACCATATCATCCTAATTCTTTGGTAAATATATCTGGCCTTTAAATAGTTACTTTACAGGAGGAAGAAGTTATCACAATTAAGCAGAAAACAAAGTTAATAAAAGTTATTGTTATTTTATTTTGAAAAGGAATCCCACAGACTGTATAAGAGCCTGCAAAGGTTGCTCACACCTGTAATCCTATGTACTCAGGACACTGAGATCTGAGCATTGTGGTTTGAAGCAAACCTAGACAGGAAAATCTATGAGGCTGATCTCAACTAACCACCAAAAAGCCAAAAGTGGAGTTCTGGCTCAAGTGGTAGAACACTAGCCTTGAACTAGCCCAGACCACCCTGAGTTCAAGCCCTAGTTCTGGTATGAAAAAGAGAAAAAAAGCAAAAGCAAGTATATGGACCTCCTTCACAGTTGCACCTCCATAGTCACTCTATGATTGCCTGTTCTTTACCCCAAGCATTGTGTTCAGCAAGTGGACAAAAGTAAACCAAGAATCTTAAGTGGTGGGGACATGCACTGCTCTCCATAGTGCATGTCTTCTCAACAGTGTAACTGCAGAATGACAAAGGACAGAAATGAAGAAGTCTTTAAAAGGCGTGGCTTCATAACTTCCCATTCCCTGTTAGCAGTTACCAAAATTTATGTTCATTTATGCTCATCTTAATATATGTTCTAATTTTAATCTTTGGTTTTTTAGGTGTCTTTTTTTTTTCATTATTGGATGACCTTGAGAATAGCCAGGTTTTGTCTTTTGTTTGTTGGGGTTTTTGTCAAAAGAAAGGATATAATATGACTTAAAATAGTTACAAAGGTTACTAGGATTCAAAGAATGTTTGGAATTGGATTTTGTCAAGTGCTAGAAAATTGGAATGAAGCTTTGTAGAAAAGTTATTCTCATTAGGATATTAACCTTGAAGTAGATCTGAAGAGTGCTTGTTCTTATGCAAGTTTATTTCAACTTGGAGAATAGAGGTTAGGTGGATTTTTTTGTTTTGCCTTTTGTTTTTCACTTTTCTACCTTTTCTTGTTAGGTATAGTATTATAAACCAGATTCTGTTGTGACCAGCTAAATTTCTAATGGTACTCTGGCAGTAACACGTTTATGTTTTTAGACATGGTCCATTTAGCTCAAACTCTAAACCTGTTTTTACTGAACACCATTATTTAGCTTAAAAACACTAAAACTGTTTTGTTTGGGGGAGGGAGGTTGGAAGAGACTCTGTCTTTCTCTCTGTCTCTCTGTCCCTCTGTCTCTTAGGGCTTGAACTCAGGAACTGAGAAGTGTCCCTGAGCTTTTTCTGCTCAAGGCTAGCACTCTACCACTTGAGCCACAGTTCTACTCCTTGCTTATTTTTGGTAACTATATGAGGTGAGAGTCCACTCCTTGCTTATTTTTGTTAATTAAATGAGGTGAAAGTCTCTTGGACTCTCCAAGCTTCCTTCCTTCCCCAGGCTGACTTTGAACCAAAATCCTCAGATCTTAGCCTTCTGAGTAGCTAGGATTATAGGTGTTAGCCAGCCACCAACACTAAATGTGCTTTTAGTGTTCCATGATCATTTAGCTCAAGTTCTATGTCTTTTAGTGTACTTTGTTAATTACTAAACTATTGGCCTAGGGTGTGAGCATGTTATTATTGACAGGAGTGGGGGGGGTGCAGTGAAGCTAGGTTATTTTTTTATGAAAAGATTATAGATTAGGGCAATACAAATACTTTATATAAATGCATATTGATTTCTCAGTAGTTATGATGTTTAGCTTAAGTATCTAGTCTTGCTATGGCATCAGAAATAAATTTCTGTGAGAATATCTTAATAGTTACTTTTTAATCAAGCAATTGTGCTAATCACGACTAAAACCTAATTCTTAATCAATTGAGGATATTATTGATTAGATATTGCTATCATTCCCATTTTTCATATAGAAAAGGTAGAGGTCTGGGTGGTTGGGTTGTTCATCATTCACACAGTCTCTGGAAGAGTTTGGATTCTTTTAGGATGTTGTCTGCTGCTACAAGTTATGTCCCTAATCACCCACTTCACAATCTCCCTTTGAATAAACCAGAGTAATAACTTAATACCTCATAGTTAGTCAGCAATTAGGGCAATTCTTAAGGATAATTTTTGTTCTATTAAATGAATCAAAGCCATCTGTAAGCCCAGAGTGACCATGATTGATTTCAGGTTGCAGTAAATAGCATTTTCACCCAATAAGAGTTTAACTGGGTTTGTTGAAGATTTAAAGCGAGACATATTCTTGTCTTGCTAGCTAGTGGATGTTCTTTTGGATACTAGAACATTGAAAATGAATTAAAGCTGCTAAACTCATAGTAGTCTTCATAATCGTCACAGGGACTTTTAGCAGGCAGATTGTCTGCACTTCTCAGTAGGAGATGATACCTACTTTAGTGACACAGGAACAGTGACTAAGCATGGATGCATCTGTCAATGGCGCATTTCGATTCTATCTATTGAAGTTTCTAGGTAGGGACTCTTAAAGCATTACTAATGTTCATGGGACTTAAACACTGTCTTGTTTAAACTCCGTGCTTTTCATTGTGTCTCACTGCCTCTCGAGAGCATAATGTTCTGAGAGTGCGCTGGAATTGGAAGACATCTCAAAGTCCCCCTTTGCCATGCAGCAATCTGATGAACCATTTGGTAAGCTAACTATGTAGCACTTTGTTGTCAGTGTGTTTCCTTTCTGCATAGTTTGTATTTATGATGATAGTTTCTGGCAATTGGGAGTTTTGTGTGTGTATGTGTGAGCTGTTATTTAATTTTAAATGAAAGATGGCTGCCTGGTTGATTGAGTATGTGATGGGAGGCTGGTGTCAGTAAATCAAATAAGTCTTCTCTTTTTATTTATTGTTGTGTTCTTCCAGACCTGCTTAGTTATGTTAAATACTCCTGACCTTTTCCCCTGCTTGCCTTTCAAGGCCTAAACATTCATATAAAGGCTTCCAATGTGATTAGCATTGATGCTTCTGAAATTGCATGGAAACTAGATGGTCAGAGATGAATTGTAGGTCTCAGCAATGGTCAGCCTGGAAGGCTTTTATGTCTTACTTCTTCCCTGGATTGAAAAATGCTACTAAGGCCATATGGCAGAGTACCTCACAAAGGAGCCAGGAATGGCATTCTGGCTGAGACCCACATTATCACTTGCTTCTGTTTTAAAGTGGAGGTTATAGTGCTTCATGCTTAATTTACTATGTATGTACAAATGGAATTAATCCTTAACTCCAAATGGTATGGAGTATGTGTCTAGAATCCACTTCCAGTAATGTTATCAGTGTTCCATTCAGGGAAAGATTTTATTAAACCATGTTTCTCTTTATAAATATGGAAAGAAAATCACCAGTTAATAAGTATCTGACCCTTGATTGACTTCTTCCCTTGAAAATGCAAAAACTGTTTTATTTAAAACAAAGTGGGCGGGGGGAGGAGAGCAGGAGATGGGAAAGGGATGGTAAGGGGAAACAGAGGAGTCAACAATGCTTGATAAGAAATGTACTCATTACCTTTCTAATGCATTTGTAACCCTTCTGTACGGTATTTTCACAATAAAACAAAATAAACAAAGTGAGGTTATTTGACTGGCTTTTTTTGTTGGCTTTTTAAAATAATCTGTAGTTATCATTTAGTGACATACCAAAATGTCTTCTCCACATATATAGAAGCTATTATGGCTTAGTTTGTTTCCATACATGTGAAAATAATATATACCTTCCCCCAAAAAAGATGCTGAAAAGAGTCTAAAAATTGACCATGCTTGACTATTATGAGGGCTCCCCCCAAAAAAATCTGTGTCTTTTTTCTCAGTAATGTCTTTATTTTCACATTTCAGTTTCTCCTTCCATCTCCAGCCCCATTTCTGTTCTCCAGTCTTCCCTTCCCTCTTCTTGGGCCTGTCCTCAAGACCCTTTACCTTAAATTGGACATCACTTTCTTATGATGACTTTTCTTTCATGCCTGTTGCCCGTGCATTCCTGTTTTATGTTCACTTAGTGCAATGATGGTATAATTCCTTTTATTTAGTGGCTATAACATAAAAGAGAAGTAGCAGCTAGGTCTGAGATTTGTCATAAAGGTTTTAAACCAACTTCCTGCTTCTGACTATATCTTCACTGCTACACACGCATCCATACACACCATTCCCACCTATCATCAGGGGAATGGGAAAGCCTATTTGGTTATACAGGGATTTGAAATTAGACTTGGAGCCAGAAATAAATATATTAGATTGAGATTCTGCTTCATCTGACTGTTAAGATTTGGACACATGTTGAACAGTGTCACTCATTTGTAATAATAGTAATATCTAATTTCCCACAAAAATCCATATTACCAAGATAATAATTGTGTAGTCCCAAAAGACTCCTAAGATTAATAAACTGTCATCATAGTCATGAAATATGTGGACTTTGATGCAGTTTTGCAAACACCTGGCAACCACATAATAGGAGCTAGGGACATTTTGCTTTTTGTGTTTTGGGAAATTTTTCCTTAAGAGCAATAGCCATTTTGCTGCTTCTCCCTATGGAAGAACTTTTTCCCTCTAACTGAACTGTATAATATGGTAGTTCATCTCCAGAAAAAGATGATAGCTGCTGTCTATATTCTTACTGTTTACTTCTACTATAAAATATCCCTTGGAAGGAGTTTTGCAATGCAGTTTAAGATATGCATTTAGTAAAACATATTTATTAATATATGCTGTTAAGCTACCAAGTAGCTTTTTTATCTTGACTATCATTTTGATAAATTGTATTCTGGTTGACATATTGTAGAGAACTCAAGCTGAAACCTGCCCTTTTTAGGTAGCTTGTGGTTTTAAAAGTATGTATGATGCCAGGTGTGGTGGTGGTCCATGCCTGTAATCCTAGCTACTCAGAAGGCTGAAATTTGAAGATCACTATTCAAAACCATCCTGAGCAGAAAAGCCGATGAGACTCATAGCCAGGAGTAGCGCTGTGGCCTAAGTGGTAAAGTGCCAGTCTTAAGCATAAAAGCTAAAGGACAGTACCCACGCCCTAAGTTCAAGTCCCTGATCCCCCACCCCACCCCCACACACAGAAAGTGTGTTAAATATTTTAAATAGTCTGAAATGAGTAAAAATGATTACTTGAGCACTGGAACTATTTTTTAATAGATTAAATTTTAGAGGGTTAAAATACTGCCCAAACATTTCTTTTTAGAAAATACTCGTAGAAGTTGTTTTTCCAGAACTTGGCCCTAAATACAGATTTCAGATCATTGTAAACAGAACTTTTGATATCTGTTTCATCTCCTTTTCTTAATTCATGTCAGTTACTCAATAGGATTTTCTCATAAAAGTAACTTTTCCCCTTCTATATACTTACATAAGCTTGCTCTTCTAATGGTGAAACACTTAATAAAGTAGACTTTTGCTTGAAGGGTTTCTCAATTTAAAGTCATAATATATGACTAGAGGCAGAGAATCCTTACCATTTGTAGCCACCAAATCTCCCTGCAATTTTTAAATGCCTTTGGAAAGCTAGAATTTATTCACAAATGCATGCTTTTGTATAAGAAATCTTTTAGTAAGCTACTTACTGAGTTCCTATGCTTCTAAAGCTCTGCTTTTCTTTCAGCAAGATAAATTGAATTACATGTTACCCATAACAACGCCATGCCATTTCAAGGAAAATCACATTAAGTAGTGTACCTCCAGGTTGCTGGAAACTGGATGACATAGGGTGGGCACTGTTTTGGTTACCAAGCAAGGTATTGTTGTTAGTCAACTTGAACTGTTATAACAAAATGCCACTCGATAGATAGCGCAAACAACAGAAATTTGTTTTCTTACAATTCTGGGACTGGACAGCCCAGATTACAGTGTTATCCAGTTTGGTTCCAGATGAGGACTCTCTTCCTGTCTTGTAGATCGCTGTCTTCCTTCTACTTTCACATGACAAGAGATGCTCTGGTGTTACTTTTTATAAGAACCCTAATCTTATAAATTAGGATATGTCTTCAGTTAACACTTATGACCTTTTTACAGGTCCAACTTCCAAATTCAACTACTTTGTGGATTCCAGCTCTGACATAGGAATACTGGGAGACAGAAACATTCAGTATATAACAGGGTCTATTTGGTACTTCATAATCATCCTTATTATCTTACCATACTTGTTCAACTCTCTTCATTACATTTCCCTCACTTTAATTTTCTTATTACCATTTTTCTTTAATTTTGTAGCTACCAGTAACTATACATTGTAATCCCCCCCCCCACTTTCTTTTGCCATGGAGCAAATGGCTGTGCTTTAACTGACTGGTCCTAATTGGCCTTGAAGAAGATAGATTGTAGTGATGGTAAGCTTTGAAGGAGCCTGTTTCTAGAGGGGTTTAATATTTTGCAGACACCTTTAGAATCCAAACCACTGCACCATCTTCCATTATTACCAAGTAACCTTCTGAAAGAATTCTTTTTTATTCCTTAGTGGAAATAACAGATTGAGTGTTTTCATAGTCATTAAGGCATTTTAAATCATTCTCCATCCTCTTCATTTTGGGTCTCTTTCAGATTGTTTGAAGGACGTTCATCAAGGAAACCAGAGAAACTGAAAACACTCTTCTGCTACTTTCGAAGAGTCACTGAGAAAAGTAAATTCCTTTTATTCTTGATGTAATTACGTGAATGAGGACAATTCACATCAAGTGACAAATGTGGGACATTTTGGACCTAACATGTATATTCCTGCCCAAACCACAGTTAAACAATAATGATAAAATGGTGTAATTTAGACTTTTTACATAAATACAAAACTGTATGCTATTAATGTATATGGGTTCTATGTGCTCTGAAATCACACCCATATACTTTAAATCTATAGTATAAATTAAAGGATTTTTATTAGCCAAAACAGTGAAGTGGCACTTTGAAAGGACTGTATATTGACCAGAAAATAAAGGTTGAATGCTCTTAAAGAAGCATGAACTAATTTAGGTTCATTTAGATGACCAAGGAATTACTTCTTTTCCTACCCATTCCTTCTTTTTTGTCCTCCTACACCCTTTGTGGAGTTCTTATAAAACTAAATTACATTTAGTTTTTACTTATCTGTCTTCTATTGGACCTTACCATCTTGTTTTACTGGTATCTTTCCAGCAAGTGCAGGTTAATGACCAGCTGGTGGTAGATCCAGTTGAATGACCATGACCAAATTGCTTATTACCTCCACCTCACTTTTTTTATCTGTGAAATAAAGTCAGGCTCTGGCAGATACTAAAGAAGAGAATACATGTTTAAGGTATTAGCTATTATCAATGGGTAGCCTTTTCTACAAGATGATAATAAAGAAAACCAGCATACTTAGAAGTTTCCTTTAGCTAGGTACAGTAGCTTATGCCTGTAATCCTACCTACTCAAGAAGCTAAAATCTGGAAGATTATAAGTCAAGGCCAGTCTGTTTCCAGAAAAGTCTAAGAGACTCCGTTGCCAAAATAACTGGCAAAAAGCTGGGCCAGAGTTGTGACTCAAGTGGTAGAACACCAGTTGGGTAAGAAAGCCAAGCAAAGTATGGCATTCTGAGTTAAAACTACAGTACTGACAAAAAAGTTTCCTTTTGCTAAGTAAATCAGGTCTGTTCTGTTTAAATGAGTTCTTTTAGTTCTGGCCATCTATCTTTTTTTTTTTTTTTTTTTGGTTATGAGGCTTGAACTTTGGGCCTGGGGGCAGTCCTTCAGCTCTTCAGCTCTACCACTTGAGCCACGATGCCACTTCTGGTTTTGAGTTGTTTATTGGAGATAAGAGTCTCACGGACTATCCTGCCCAGGCTGGCTTTGAACCTCGATCCTCACATCCCAGCCTCCTGAGTAGCTAGGATTACAGGCATGAGTCACAGTGGCTGGCTCTAGCCATCTATTTTGTGGGATTTTCAAAGCTTCCTACAGTCATTTTTCTCCTACTTTAAAATTTTTCTCACATTACATTCTATTTTGTGTTCTTCACTTTCATATGTAACATTGGATCTTGTTCTAATTTTTGGAAAGAAATCAAGTATCATGGTTTTGATATTTAAGGGGAAAATCATGTTCTTTTTTGGTAAAGGAGTATTTATCTCCTAGCTTATTGAGTTTTAGTTTGGTTCTCAGTACTGAATAAAACATTAAGAAAAATGCAGGGTCTTTCAGGTTTATGATACACAGCATCAAATTAGAATTTATATTTACTTGTTAGAAAAACAGCTACTTTCTTTTTTACTGACATGGTTTTTCAATCTAAATAGGACTATTATAAATACATTATTATCAATAAGTAATTCAGAGTTTACTTTTCTGTCCTAGGGATCAAATCATATATCTCTTTTCTGAAAGCTAATTTGCCTTTCTATGTTTTAGGATTTCAGGTATTTTGAGAAAAAAGCACAACTTTTGATTTTATATTTTTAAGCTAGAAGTATACAGTTTCTCACAAGTTAGACTGAAAGGAATAAATTGTAATTAAGCATCCTATTTTCCAGGGTTTTTTTCCCTATACATGTTAATTTAGTTCAAAGAACTAAAGAAATAAAGTGAGGTATCATTCTAGATTTTGAGGATATAAATTCAGTGGCTTCAAGAAGAAAAACTAAAGGAAACAAAAGATTTATAGTATAATGGTAGAAGTTGCACGTACGTTCTGGAGCCTGCTGAAAAGAGACCGAGAAAGCTGTTTAAAGTATTTAATCAAATCTAAAACATAGATGGTAGGAAGTACCATCACATAATTTCTGAGGAGAAGAAGAAAACAATGAAATATTGAAGGATTTCAAAGAGCTTTCTGAATGAAATTGTTTTAGATAAAGTATCTTATAGGTCACATATTCCAAGATAAATAATATAGACATGCTCTCAAGGCATTTTGTTAATAATCATTTCTGAAGGAGGGTAGGATGAGAAAGGGGGAAATGGGGAACATGGACCAGGAAGCACTGTACTCATAATCTGACTTAGGAATTACAGTTCCTGGGCTGGGAAGGTGGCTTAGTGGTAGAGCACTTGCCTTGCATGCTTGAGGCCTTGGGTTCGATTCCTCAGCACCACATAAGCAAAAAGAAAAAAGCCGGAAGTGGCGGTGTGGCTCAAGTGGTATAGCCTTGAGCTGAAGAGCTGAGGGACAGCACCCAGGCCCAGAGTTCAGGCCCCGCGACCGGACCCCCCCCCCAAAAAAGGAATTACAATCCCTTTCTACAACTACTTAATATTTTAAAGAATACAATGTTATTAAAGTACAAAAAAATTATCTAAAGAACTATACCTTCCTCACTGTCTTTCTTTGCCAGCAGTGTTTATGAATTTCTCTAGGTTTCTCTGTCTGTATAGAGGACAGCTAATGATCTCCTCTGCCAATTAGCTGAAAAATGATATAGATCCATCCTAGTTTCCTATTAGAATTGCTTCTCCAGTGTCCAGATTGTTTAGTCTCTTACATATGTGTTTGAAATATATTGTCCATCATTTTAAAGTTAAATATTCTAAAGAATATTTTAAGATGCATTTTAATAAAAAAATGTTTTGGGGTTTTACTGGGCTTTGAGCTCAGGAACCTCTACTTTTAAGGCAGTGCTCTACTACTTGAGCCATGTCCTTTTTACTTGAGTGTTTTTAAGCTTGAGTCTCATGCATTTTTTCTTGGTCTTTCTGCCCACCTTCCTCTCACCTGGGAGTACAGGTGCAAACTATACCACAAAGCTAAACAGATTTTTTAAAAATGTTTTCTAATTCGGCGTTCAGCTACTCAATATGGTATTTAAGTTGGTACTGCATGGCACCTGCAGCAAAAAATTAAATAAAAATAAAACACAGAATTGTCCTTAGGAATGAAATTACAGCCGAACTTTATTTGGGCTCAACACTATTATCACTAATAGTTCCTGACATCTCTTTGTGCCTAAGAGCTTTTTTTTCTTTTGCAACAGAAGTGGCATAGCCCTTTTAGCAGACAGATTACTTTTGGTCAGCTGATTTATTTTTTGTTTTGCCACAGGCTTTTAGAAAAAAGAGTAAATCTAACAAAAAGAAGATCTCTAAAATTTATTGTGACTGCATTAATAATACTTCATTTTTTTTTTTTTTGGTCGTGGGGCTTGAACTCTGGGCCTGAGTGCTGCCCCTCAGCTCTTCAGCTCGAGCACTCTACCACTTGAGCCACAGCACCACTTCCGGTTTTCTGGTGGTTTATTGGAGATAGGAGGCTCACAGTCTTTCCTGCCCGGGCTGGCTTTGAACCGCGATCCTTAGATCTCAGCCTCCTGAGTAGCTAGGATTGCAGGCATGAGCCACCAGGGCCCGGCTCATTTTTATACTTTCAAATCTATTACTCCCTAAAAAAAGTCATCTTTATTCTCTAAACTCTTAGAAGAAGCAATTCTTCCTCCAGTTAAGGTGGCTTCTTACCAGTAGAGCAGTTGCTTATCATCTGAGCCACAGTCATAGTGTGCTACATAAAGGGCATGCCAAAGTTACTCTTTTTAAATCGTAGACATTTTACATCAACATAAGGCACAGAAAGTGTCTTGTTTACCAGTCTTAGAGTATAGGGTTAAGTTTTTTCTTTGAAATAGAGTCTACGGATTAGACTTCAGTTTTGCCCTTGTTGAAGCTATACCAACTATGATCTTTTTTACTGCTTTTCTAAAAAATGTATATCAGCTCTCAAATTCTACTTTCATGCTGTTAATTGCATAGTTTTATTTAGTGAGGATATACTATTTTATAGGAGCTTGTGATATAAAGATAATATTTCAAAAGCAATGTTCTATTTTAAGTTTGCCTTGAATTTCCAAGGCTTCCCCATCTATGAGTCAACCTACCAGAACCTTCTAAAAAAATACCATCTGCACTCAAATATGTTGACTTTTCCTTGTCATTATCTTCATAAACCATATAGTATAGTAACTATTTATGTAGCATTTACATTGTATTAGGTATTATCAATAACCTAGGGATGATTTAAAGTACACGGGAGGGTATGGTAGGTTATGTGTAAACATAGGGACTACTAGAGCCTCTATAAAGTTTGGTATCTACTAGTAGGTTCCAGGAACAACTCTCCATCGGTACAGAGAGATGATCATATTTCAAGCCTATATACTAAACTAAACTTGATTTTTCCTCCTTAGTTTCATTGACATTTGACCCATTCTTTTACTGTGTGTGTGTGTGTAAGTAAAGTTTTAAGTTTATTTTTTAAGCTTATTTTATGTTTTTTTTTTCTTTCCTGCTTTTTTAGAGCCTACTGGGTTGGTGACATTTACAAGACAGAGTCTAGAAGATTTTCCAGAATGGGACAGGTAATAATCAAAATAACCACAGACCTATAGATTAGGGCTGTCATGCCCTTATAAAGGTTTGTCGAACTCTTATTGCCCTACAGCCAGAGAATTTCTTCTCATAAATGACCTATCAGATAGCTTTGTTTGAAAAATTATCTTTTAAGTTCAAATGAACTTTTTGACTTCCACCATTTGCCTTCCGAAACAAGTTTTGCTTAGAATTAAGAAATGTTTACGTTAATATTAAGTAAAACTTCAGTACTTATATTTTTCTTTCATTAATGTTTATGTTTTCTGGCTTTTTTTAGGACAAAACTTGATAAAGTGTTTTAGTATAATAAAATGTAAAGAGTTTTAGAAACTGTCTGAGTGACAGGAATTTTGAACTGGGCTTTCCATGTCTACTACTTGCAGATTTCATGGAAGTTACCAATTAACTGTGATTTTTTTTCTTATCTATAAATATTGAGAATAATAACCAATAACTTAGGGAGAACTGAACATAGGGTTTCATGGTTGCTTGGAAAGCTTTCCACCACTTGGGCCACACCCCCTAGCCCTTTTTTACTTTATTTTTTTTTTTAGATAAAATTTATATTTTGCCTGATCTGATACCTCACACCATTCTTCCTTCTTGTGCCTCTTGCTTAGATGAGATCACAAGTATGTCCCACCCATACTGCATGTTGATTAAGATGGGGGAGGAGTCTCTCTAACTTTTTGTTCAGGCTAGCCTCAAACTGTAATCCTCCCAGCCTCTGCTTTCTGATTAGCTAGGATTGCAGTTATAAGCTATCATACTGAGCTCTCAGATTTGTTAGATCTTTAATACTCTGAGTAGTTACCATATTTCCTAATCTAGAGCAAATTACTATCACACTTAAACATAGATATACTTTTTAAATTCAGATGAGGAATAAATTAAGTTTACTATCTAACATGAATCGAGGTTTGTCATTAAGCAATGCTTCTCATTTTCACATCTAATTTTTCTTTGTCAGTCATGAGGCTTGAACTCTGGGCCTGGTCACTGTCCCTGAGGTCTTCAGCCCAAGGCTAGCACTTTACCACTTGAACCACGGTGCCACTTCTGGTTTTCTGGTGATCAATTGGAGATAAGAATCTCATGGACTTTCCTGTTCAACTGGCTTTGAACTACGATCTTCAGATCTCAACTTCCTGAGTAGCTAGGATTATAGGCGTGAGGCACCCATACCTGGCCTTCTAATAATCGTTGTCATAGTTTATAATTGTTTCATTTGGAACTACTGATAAGAAAGAATTACTTTTAAGGGAAGTTACCTTGAGAAGGCCTCCCTGCTTGGATAGTTTTCCTACAAGGGTTTCATCCATCAAATGCATTTGTGAGGTGAAAGAAAAACTTCAGAAGGCTAAGTGCATGGTTGAAATGATTATTAATAGAAATAGATAAAAGATTAAACATGAAAAGAGAGGGGAACATTTTGAGTCAGAAAAAGAAGAAAACATGTAGCACTTTGGAATCATGGTATACTAGAAATAAGAGGATCTAGGAAGTCATCTGGCCTGGCTACTGACAAAAATCTGTCAGCTCTGTAATAACTTGGATAGATTGAGGCTGGACAGCTTTGGAGATGGGAAATTCACTGTTCTATATCAGTCAAGTCTATTGTTAGTTGTTACCTAATAACTAGAGGTACGAAAAACATCTGTGCTCTATTCCCTCCCTTCTTTCTTAGTTCTCTCTGATCTTAGAATAATTAAATCTAAGTTCTAATTTTCTTTAGCATTCAACCCTTCTTTGTGTATCCTAAAAATGCTTTCTTGACTGTCTCCCATTTCTAACATTGTACACATACCGTGCTATAGTTGTTGAGTTCTAACCCTGTTTCTGACATGCATTCATTAGTTTTATCTTAAAATGTGTTTCCTAGAATTGTAAGTAACATTGTGCTGCGTCATCAGGTCAGACCAAGTATAGGAGATTGCTTTTCTTCACTCTATTAGTTTGGGTGAGAGGAATTTAGAAATAAGGGATATCTTATTCATGTCACGTTGGTATTAATTTTATCAGTCACTTTTTAAAATTTTTGTTATTTCATAAGTGAGTGGGAGAATTTAATTAAAATCAGTGTCCCAACCTCAGTACTGTCTTATTTCTTCATTCTTAATTACTTGGGTAGCTAAGAAAGGGTTAATTGCAGTTTAAGGCTAGCCCAGGAAGTAAAATTTTTGAGACCTCTTTCTAAATCCATAGTTGGGAATGGTGGAAAGCACCTGTCATCCTAAAGGCTGAGAATGGGAAGATTACAGTTCTAGGCCAACTCAAGTTGGAAAGTCCACAAAACTATCAGCCCAAAAAAGCTGGGCATGGTGGCATATGTCTGTTATCCCGCTTACAACAGAAAACCTAAAATAGATGTATCATGCTATTGAGCCTGTGTAGGAATCAATACCAGGCAGAAATATGAAAAATAGGACTGGAGGCATGGCTCAGCAGAAGATTGCCTGCCTAGCAATCTCAGGGCTGAGTTCAGACCATAGCACCACCATAGTCAGTCAGTCTCCCTGATTCCACAAAATCAGAAACATTCATGTTAGCAACAGAGGATGAAGAAGAGATAAGGATGATAAAGGATAGTTGATGTTGCCAAGAGGCTAGCTAGGAGTGGGAAACGTGGAGAGTTTTCTGAATCCCCAAATTTCTGGCATGTTTCAGTTAGCCCTTGGATTGTCAGCACCTACCTTAGCCATGTTTAGTTGATTTTAGAGAGTCAAAATAGTTTGTATCTTTGACTTTGAGGCAGGAGTGCAAGAATTTGCTGAGACCAAAACAGGAAGCCTATCAGGCACTTGAGGGATACTTCAAGCAAGGGAAAACAAAAGAACTTTCTAGATATTTCATAATTACAGTAAGAACTGTAATATAAAGTCACCAACTTCAGTTGTGAAGAATGTTTGTGATCAGATGTCATGTCCTGACATGACGGTTTAGCGATTTCTACATCATGCTTATCTTTTTAGTAGTATACTCACATGTGGTCTCTCTGAATAAAATAGCTAGGAAAGTAGAACCAAGGAAAGGAAGTTTAGAAAAAAACATCAAACTTACAGGCTTTCTACAAAAGATGATAAATTTTTTCTGTAAGTATATTATTCTGGTTAAGAGAATGGGTCAATGTGTTAAGCTACCTACATTCAGATCTTTGCTGAGCAGGTTTGCTGAGTCCTTTCTGTGCTTTGCTTTTCTGTCTGTAAAAGGAGAAATAATGAGGTTGTTTTAAGGATTAAGTTACTTAATACAAATAAAGCTTTTAGAATAGAACTGAATTACTTGGTTTAAGGTTAGCCCTGCTTGGGGGGGGTGTGGGATATATATCCATATATAAGCTAAGAGGTTAGATCTCATCTCTGTGAACATTTTACTGTAATTTGTATTCTTTTATTTAGTCAGCTATTGGTTAAAAATCTTTGTGTGGAAAAAAATGTCATTAAATGCCAGCAATACAATGAAATTAGATTTTAAATACTGTGAGACAATCCAGGACCTGAGTAACCAGAGTTTATCCAAGGAAAAGAAAATAGTTATACCTCTACATGAGTTACATGACTAGTTCATCTGTCAGCCATATTAATACAAGAATATAATAGCCCTTCCTCCACAGTATAACCTGTTTTCACTGTATTTGATGTTGGTATAATTTGGGGAGGGGAAGGGAAAAAACAAACTATTTAAATAGGAATACAGGTTGACCCATTGCAACAATGAGATGTACAAGACACTATGTCGAAAAACGAACTTTACAATTTAGGTTGGGGGGAGGGGTGTAATTGTGGAGATGGGAGGGAAGGGATGGTAGGGGAAAAACAAAGAAGGAGGCAACAATGCTTGATAAGAAATGTATTCATTACCTTGCTCATGTGATTGTAACTCCTTTGTACAGTATTTTCACAGTAAAAAAATGTATTTTTTAAAAAAAGAATATAATAGATCAGAAGTTCTGTAACATATTTTGTCAATACCCTCCCCAAACATAAATAGTATTAAGCTAGTGTGAAAAGTAGAGCATCTGCCAGGCTCTGGTGGCTCATACCTTTAATCCTAGCCACTCAGGAGGCTGAAATCTGAGGATCACAGTTCAAACCTAGCCCAGGCAGGAAAGTCCGTGAGATTCTTTTCTCCAAGAAACCACCAGAAAACCAGAAGTGGCACTGTGGCTCAAGTAATAGAGTGCTCACCTTGAGCTGAAGAGCTCAGGCACAGCACCCAGGCCGAGTTCAAGCCCCATGAACAACAAAAAAGACAAAGAAAAAAATTAGAGCATCCAAGCATCATATGATGTATGTCAAATTTCCTATATTAGATTGCCAATATTGTATGATAATTAAATATCACAGTTATTTGAGGAAATCTGTTGAAATTATTTTGGGAAGCAGAGAAGAAAGAGTAATATAGAAGGCCTGGAATTGATTGGACTATAGTTGTAAATATTGTAAATATGTGTAGAGATGGAGAAGTGAAAATCCTTCCCCTGTATAACTACTATAAGCTAATAAAAATTCCATAGTTCTTAATTTTTTTTTCATGCGTTGAATTTTTCAGCTATCTTAAAGAAGAAAAACTTTGGCTGGGCACCAGTGGCTCATACCTATATAATCCTGGCTACTCAGGAGGCAGAGATTTGAGGATCATAGTTCAAAGCCAACCCAGGAAAGAAAGTCTGTGAGCCTCTTACCTCCAATAAACTACTCAGAAAAAAGCCAGAAGTAGCACAGTGGCTCAAGTGGTAGAGCACTAGCCTTGAGCACAAAGAGGCTTCAGGGACTGTGCCCAGGCCCTGAGTTCAAGCCCCAGGACTGACAAAAAGAAAGAGAAAGAAAAAGGAAAGAAAAAGAAAAAAGAAAGGGAGGGAGGGAAAGGAAAGGAGAGGAGAGGAAAGGCAAGGCAAACTGATATTATATAAAGGAAAAGGTTTGGGCGAGTGTGTGTCTCACCGTGGTTTAAATGTATATACTTACAGATTTAAATAAGAAAAAAACTGGAAGGATCAGTGCCAAGAATAATAACTCTTTGAGGCAGTTCCAGGGTTGTTGTTGTTTTAAGTTACCTATATTTTCTTTTTTTTTTTCTTTTTTTTTCTTCAGCTCAAGGCTAGCGCTCTACCACTTGAGCCACAGAGCCACTTCTGACTTTTTTTCTTTTTTTTTGCTTATGTGGTGCTGAGGAATCAAACCCAGGGCCTCAGGCATGCAAGGCAAGCGCTCTACCACTGAGCCACCTTCCCAGCCCCTCCTTTTTTTTTCTTCAGCTATATTTTCAAATTTGCCTGTAGTGATTTACTTACAATTAAAGAAAATAAACGATTAAAGGAAAATCTTTTTACATTGTAGATGTGAAAAACCCCTGACACGATTACATGTTACTTATGAAGGTACCATTGAAGGACATGGCCAAGGCATGCTACAGGTAATTGAATCTCTGTGTGTGTGTGCGTGTGCGTGTGCGTGTGTGTGTGTGTGTGTGTGTGTGTGTGTGTATGTGTGTGCCATTGTTAAGCCTTTGGCAGCAAAAGGAATTTGAAAATCTGTTTGTCTCTTAAAACTGATGTTATGCAAAAGCAGCATGATAGCAGAATGGAAAAAACACCAGACAGATCTCTTTGACAGTCTTGGTAATGTTATTTCACCAGTGTTTGTTCTCTCCGTCTTGTATGTCCCTCCTTAAATAGCTTTTGACAGGCTCAAGATCTGAGCACCATCAGTCCTCCTGGTTCAGACATTGATTGTAGATTGACAATAGAGGAAGTTCCCAAAGTATGGTCTTGACAAGCCGTCACCAGGCTGTGTTGCTCTGCTTCAAATGATGACAAGCTTGAGATATTTTTCTGCCACCAAGAGCCCTATTTAGGCCTAGGAGGCAGGCATCTAAAAGTACTTGGTAAGAAAGGCCTCTGCACAGTGAGTTAGCTATGTTTGCTCCTGTTTTTTCTCTGTTAAAGAGCCAATAATCTTGTCTATTCTTTTTTTTTTAATCGTTTTTATGTGTTTGATTGTAAAAATACTGTACAGAGGGGTTACACTTACATAAGCAAGGTAATGAGTACATTTCCTGTTGATTGACTATTTTTTGTTATTAGTTATTATCACTATTTTAATTTTTTTTTTTT